>NC_082648.1:67645081-67948111 GCF_028023285.1 Balaenoptera ricei
ACTTAGGTTGCTTCCATGTCCTGGCTATTGTAAATAGAGCTGCAATGAACATTTTGGTACATGACTCTTTTTGAATTATGGTTTTCTCAGGGTATATGCCCAGTAGTGGGATTGCTGGGTTGTATGGTAGTTCTAGTTTTAGTTTTTTAAGAAACCTCCATACTGTTCTCCATAGTGGCTGTATCTATTTACATTCCCACCAACAGTGCTAGAGGGTTCCCTTTTCTCCACACCCTGGATGAGGGTTCTTAAATTAAAAATTTTAATTCGTTTTCTGTGCTATGCCAAGATGCAACCCCCTCTCCATCATCCCTGTATCTTCAGTAAAATTCTATTATTGTGTAGAGAATATTTTTTGTGAAATTTATTTTTATCTGTATTGGCAGGAATACTATTAAGTATTCACCCAAGCCAGGAGCATAATGTGTCTCCTTCATTTCCGGAAGCCTAATAAAGCCAAGTCTCATTCATTCTACAGCCTTAACATCTCCTATATTCCTCTCCTCCTTTCTAGCTCCACTTTGCTTTGTTTACACTGTACACTAAAAAGAACAGGGGCTGTGTTCCACATTTGGGTTACACAAAGCAGAGAAAATAAAATAGCCATCAGGAGACAGACGTGAGTGCGATGAGAACACAACAGAAAAGACAAATCAGAGAAGGCTTGGAGATATGGCAGGAGGGCAGAGCAGGGCGTTTCCCAGTCTACATTGGATGGGAACTTGACTCATTTTTATTCAAGTATTAAAATTAAATTTGGAGAACTTGGGAAATTAAATAATTATATTAAATTTCAAGAAACTAGTAATTTTTATGGGCAGGCGTAGGTGTGAGATCTGGGAAAGGCTGCCTAGGATGAATTAGCATAACATAACATAACATAACATAACATAACATATTCTATCTTGGGAAAATAATTTGTTGACCTGAACTACAGTAGAGGTCAACAGTATACTACAGTTTTGGGTTTGGGTTACAAACCTAGCATGAATTGACATAATGTTATTCATAGTATTTGTTTTCATATTTAGGGTGACTATTCATACATTTTGTAGCAGGAATATTAGTATATATAATAATGGGGTGCTCCCTCAGACCCCACGATGGGGTGTGACATAATATAAGATATATGCACTCTATTGAAGTCCCCAAATTTTAGAATTCCAAATTCCAGCTGGCCTCTTGAGTTTCCAGTAAGGGACTGTGGACCTGAATTTGGTTTGGAGGTAGGGTGTGGGTGGAGAGAGGAGGAATGGGAAAAGCTTTCCTAAAACACTTCACGTCACAGCCTAGAGGTCAGTGCTTGACTTGTCAGCTCTCTGCTGATAGACACACCCCTTCTCCCCTGGTGACAGCAAATGTTCTCTCTCTTTCCCTTACCAGCCTTCATATCTTTCATTCCTTGTTGTTTGTCCTCTACCTCCTGAAGTCCTATAGGGTTGTGTATAGTTCTCCACATAAAATTCTAGGATTGTTGGGTAGTTGGGAGAAACTCTTAAGTCTCAAGGTAAGAGATGCTGTTAATCAGAACTTCACCTCAGAGTTCTTTTGGAGCAAAAGAGGAGATTGTTTGACTTAGGTTGATTATGTTTAACTGAGTGTGTTGCTTGATCTTGAAGGCATGTAGAAGGCAGAACATGGGCAGTAAATATGTGCTTGACGTTACACGTCAGTCACTATTTTATATATAGCATAGTGATTCTCATCCTATTGGAAGAGTAACAGCTCATGGAATATGCTATTCAGGTATACTATCTAAATCTAGAGATTCTTTCATCTAAGAGAGTTAACAGTACTCTAGAAGGGGCTGATTTATGTGTTTTTAAAAAAACTTTATTGAAGTACAGTTGATTTACAATGTTGTGTTAATTTCTGCTGTACAGCAAAGTGATTCAGTTTTATATATATATGTGTGTATATGTATATATATATATACACACACATATATATATATACATATATATATGCATTCTTTTTCATATTCTTTTCCATTATGCTTTATCACAAGATCTTGAATATAGTTCCCTGTGCTATACAGTAGGACCTTATTGTTTATCCATTCTATATATAATAGCTTGCATCTGTTAATCCCAAACTCTAAATCCATTCCTCCCCCACCCCCTCTGCCCCTTGGCAACCACAAGTCTGTTCTCTATGTCTGTGAGTCTGTTTCTGTTTCATAGATAAGTTCATTTGTGTCATATTTTAGATTCCACATATAAGTGATTACATGGGGCTAATACATACTCAGGGAATAATTTACATGGCCAGAGAGATGTGTATATCTCTTCTGTGTATTCAGAGGCATCCACAATGTTCTGATATTTTGTATCTTTCTTTCTATAATGTCTGATGCAAACTATAGAAAGGAGTTTGCTCTCTCTCAGATAGAGAGTCCTGCATGGCCAGAAGTCTTTGTTCCCCACAAATCTCTCCAGATTATTTTTTTCTGTTTATCTTACTGAGCCAGACTTCTTTCAAGAATTATATCTCTCCTCTATGTAATATTCATTTTGAAAATGCTTCTCTTTCTATGCAGCTATGACAGAATAATGTGTTCCTTGCTGAACAGAATGCAGAGTAATTTCTTATCCAATAAAAATGAAAAAATGAAGCTGTTCAAAAGAAACTTCCAAATTGCCCTGCAAAGGGAACTCCAGAGAGATACCCCAGCAAGCTGGGAGATCAAAGGGTAACATTCAGAACTAATCCATTTGCATTTATCTTTCATCTGGGCAGCAAGTGATGTGCCAGTCATTAGCCTTTTGCTGTTCCTAAGGCAGCAAACAAATATTACAGTTACTGGAGAAAAGACCTGAAGCCTTGTGGTTGATAAAAGAAAACTCAAAAGTAGGCCTTAAGTTCACAGACATCCATTGTGATTGGTTTTCAGTCAGAGACCATACAGAGCAGTAATTATTGGCCTATGTTGAGTTATGATCATCACAGAAGAGTAAGGACCCTTTCCCCAGAAAGATGCATGCACACACAATTTTATATAATTTAGGTGTAAGCGTATGGATTCTCTGAAACCTGTGTCTGTACCCCAGAGTAAGTCTAGAAAGGGAAAAGCATAGAAAGCAAGTATAAATATATGTTCTTAATTTTTTTTAACTTTTAAAATCTGTTTCTGGAAAATAATGCTTTGTTTTTATCTGTATCTTAAAGAAATTACTAAGAAAAAGTAATGTTCAGTTATTTAATTCTGGAATTGTATGTGGCTGAAATAATAGATAGTAGGAATCAATAAGATTAATTTCAAAATCGTGACAGGACAAACCATCTTGAGATTTTTCCAAGGTCTAAAATGTCAGTGTATCTGTAGACACTAAAAGAAGAATTCTATCCAAAAAGACTCTGTAGGAGTAGAGCCACCTTATTCATACCTGAATTATTATTGGACCTTTAAATATTCTGCAGCATGGACTTGGACCTTTACATATTCACTGTCTCCTTTAGATGGGCTTCTTGTGGATTGTAAGTGCTCCAGAGTGGAGGGAGTAATGGGGATGAGAGGTAGGGGAAGCAGTTAACCAGTTAATCACTGTGAATGGCTCTCCAACTTAAAAGACATTAAAGAATTACTGTTAACTAAAGAGCATCATGAATTCGGTGCCTTATAGAGTCCAACAATACTATCTAAATGTTAACTTTCTAGGGCCTTGAAATTCATTTTATGGGTACTTTTCATAGCTATTATCATATTTTATTCTCTTTACAACCAAGTATGGTAATTATTATTACCATTCTTATATTTTGGATGAGGAAATGAAGGTCACAGAGGTCAAATAACTTGCCCCCAAATCCTAGTTGTGATAGATCTGGGGCTTCAATCCAAGTTCTGATTTCCTTCCTTTTGACTCAATCAAGAACAATACATTCCACGTCAGAGTCACCTGGCACTGCCAGGTGTTGGTCTGGTTATCACTATCAGTGAGAATTTGTAAAATGAGACTGATTTCTTCTAGGGCAGGAAGAACCAGGGTCACATGAGTGTGCTAGGCTCCTTGTCGTAGAGGAGCGTGGAACGGTGGGGCATGGTAGATAGAGAATAATGGCTCTTGGGGTTTGGGAGTTTGGTAGCAAAGAACATAGAAAATAGAATCCTTACTTCTCAGTTCTCTCAGCCTACTCCAACATAGCACAGTTTGGTAATGAAGTGAAAGATGTCTTTAGGAATGAGAAAAATAAAATAAAATAAAAAGCAGAGGCCCAATCAACCTTGTGCTTCATTCTTTGCTAAGGAAGATGCTAAGAAGATTTTCCCTCCCAAATTCCAGTTTGAAGCTGAAAGGTCAGAGGTACTAGAACAGATAATGACCAAGGCACAGTATGTTCTAAACCTAATGACAAAGTAGATGCAAATAAATAGCTGGAACTGTAGGGCACTCATCCAAGAGTCCTGAAGGAACTCAAGAGTAAAATAGTCTGTGGGTCTAAGGCAATTTATAGTCACAGATGACCCTTGAGTGTTCCTAGAGTTTGAGGACAGGTAACAAATCCAGTTCCCTGTTACAAAAAATTCAACTTTTGTCACTGATTTGTTTTTATTTCTACATTAAAAAATCAATTCACAAATGTTCATTGAGTATCTAGTGTTAGACATTATGACATGAGTATGTTTTTGACTTTTCAAATTGATTTTACTAGATTTCCAGAAAGCTCAGCCAATACCCAGAGGTTCCACAAGAATCCTTATAAACCTAGCAGCCTGCCTATTCAGGACTTTAATCTATTATAAGTTAAACAACACTAGTTTAGGAAAATAAAATCACAGACCAATACCCAAAACCCATAACATAGTTGACGAACAAAATTAGTTTCTTCTTTCAAGTAATTTAAGAGATGATGTTTTATGTACTTATTCTAAATAGGAATGATAGTTTTTGAATGAGGATTACAGGTAAGTGTATGTTTATTTCTTTTCTGTCCTGCCAAACTAGAAATGGTTCTCTAGATTTTTTACAGAAGCATGGAATGGCTTTGAATTGAAACTTTTAAGTTCTTTTATTTCACTCCTTTCAGTCAACCTGAAAAACTATCAGAATCAGAAAAAGAATTTTGATAGAGTCTTTGGGAGATATTCCCCCAAAGAAAAGCAGTATGTAGGTGAAAAGGTACTTTAGCTGATGGTTGTAAAAATGCAACAATTAAGGCTATATAGTTTTGCAACTATAGAAGTTGCAAACTTTTTTTTCTCCTTAAATAGCACTGACTTGTAAGAGACAGTTGGATTTCTGCTCCCTGCTCTATCTTTCCATGACTCTTAAATGTCAAGGGAAGACAGAGGACCTATGGGGACGAAGAGGGAAGAAAAGAAAGAGTCACACTTGGGTATTCTTAATATTAGTTGAATTACAGCCCCCTGACTGTTGCTGGGACTAGGATAATAATAGTCATAACGAGTCTTCAACGTATCTGTATATCTTTTAATTTTGGACCACATAGTGTGATTGTACTTTCCTAGAAAACTCCATGTAATGGTGGGTCATTTAGTTATAAGATTCCATTCTATTTCACCTTTTTCGTTATATATATGACCTAGCTCAAGAAGTGAGTTTGTCTATTTTTCTCTCAGTTCTTTTTCTCATTCGTATTCTTTCTTCCTCCTTTTATTGTAAAGAGAAGGAAGTTAGACTTTAAGTGATTAGAGGAGGGCTTGTTTGACCTTCCTAAATCGTATTCATTCTCAGAGACTTGTATTTTACAGATAGGAAATAAGGTTTTTCTTATAGCTACCCATAAATTAACGCTGGCCTTTGAGTGAGAAATTAATATGCTCCTCAGAAATTGCTGCTACTTATCTGGCAATTTTCCTCACATGGAATAAGGAATCACCGTTATGTCTAAATGTAACATGAAGATGGAGTTTATGAATGTGCTCTTCATTGGAACTACTGTCAAAATTATGGAGGGTCAACAGTTGTTTTTTTTCTGCTCTCTGAAATATTGGTTGAGCTGAATAGTGTAGAGTTGAATAGTGTTCTAACACAGGCTTTCATTCACATTTGTATCTCCAGACTCTACCTAAAAAGTGCTCAATAAACAAACATCTTGAGCATCTATTAAGTTCTGGGACATGGTGATGTTTAGGAAGATAGGCTCTGGATATAGAACTAGGTTGCAATTGTGGTTCCACTGTTCTTAACCTCTTTGTATCTCAGTTCTTTTATTTGTAAAAGAAAATAATAGTGCCTTCCTTACAGAGGTGTAAGAGTTAAGGAACACAATGTACAATATCAGGCTAGTTTGGGGATTGTTTGTGTTCAGATCCGTTCCTTGCCCTTCCCCAGCAATACTTTGTGTCACAGAGGGGCTGACTCCTCCGAGCTGCATTTCCCCAGGCTCCTGTGTCAGCAGACTTCTGGCTGGTGAAAAATTGAGGGGGCAGAAAAAAAGGGAGATGTCAGGGCATTTCCCCCCTCCCTCTCTACTCCAGGGATATTCTTGGGCAACAACTACATCTTCTTTATGGCACCAGCTCCTGCTGGACAGACCCACCTGGCTTCCTCCTTCATTCAGGTGTCCCCAGCCTCTGGGCTCCCTCCTCCTTTTGTCTCTCCATCCTGTGGGTTACAGTGGCTTCCCGCCACTGCTGCTCTCTGGCTTACCTCACTCTTCCCTGTTTGGGTCTCAGTTCCTCCAGTCACTTGTACAACCAATTCCCTGAATTAATTTCTCTGTTGTAAATTCTTGACACTGTTTCTGCTTTTCTGGTAGGTTCTTTATTGATGCATGTATATCAAATATTTAGTCTAGTGCCTGGGCAATAGTATGTTCTCCTTATATGGTAGGTATAAACAAATATAAACCAAGTAGAAATTAGTAAATCTGTAAGCATTTTAAGTATAAGGAAAAAAACCACAGCATCCTTATCCATAATTCCAAAATCTATAAAAGCTCTGAAAACTTGAGTGTTTCAAAAATAAGTTTGTGGCAAATAAGTTTGATTGCAAATTCTGACTTGAACTGACATGAATTATTTATTTATCCCACTTAGGGTGATTTTATTTATGTTTTATTGCATAAAAATAGATGTGTTTGATCTCAGAAGACTGATCAGGCTCCACTGGGAATGTTATGTAATAAATGGTATGTGCATATATTCTCTGTATAAACTCCCCAAAATTCTGAATTCAGAAATTCATTGGACCCAAGGGTTTGGAACAGGGGATTGTATGGCTGTATCAGATTTCAGAAAAAGAAAAAGTTGAAATGGCTTTGAAAAATGGAAGAGAGAGGAGATGGGGGAATTCTGAGTAAAAAGGCAGTGATAAAGAAAAGAGTGAAAAAAAAGGAAAAATGAGGTGAATGTGAAAAATAGTAAGTAGGAGGAGGAAAAAAGAGAATAAGTAGGATACAAATTATAAAAAGAATCTTCAAATGTTGGATTTTATTGTTAAGAGATAGAGAACCCTTGAAGAGTTTTGAGCAGAAGAGTAACTTAAATAGCATTATGCTTAAAGGAACATTAAAATAGGTGGGTTGGCCTAAAGAAAAAACCTTTTGGAAATGGAGATACATTTAACAAGCAACTTTTTTTTTTTTTTTTAAACATCTTTATTGAAGTATAATTGCCTTACAATGGTGTGTTAGCTTCTGCTTTATAACAAAGTTAATCAGTTATACATATACAATATGTTCCCATATCTCTTCCCTCTTGCATCTCCCTCCCTCCCACCCTCCCCATCCCACCCCTCTAGGTGGTCACAAAGCACCGAGCTGATCTCCCTGTGCTAATCTCCCTGTGCTATGCGGCTGCTTCCCACTAGCTATCTATTTTACATCTGGTAGTGTATATATGTCCATGACACTCTCTCACCCTGTCACATCTCACCCCACCCCCTCCCCATATCCTCAAGTCCATTCTCTAGTAGGTCTGTGTCTTTATTCCCGTCTTGCCACTAGGTTCTTCATGGCTTTTTTTTCCCCTTAGATTCCGTATATATGTGTTAGCATACTGTATTTGTTTTTCTCTTTCTGACTTACTTCACTCTGTATGACAGACTCTAACTCCATCCACCTCATTACAAATACCTCCATTTCATTTCTTTTTATGGCTGAGTAATATTCCATTGTATATATGTGCCACATCTTCTTTATCCATTCATCTGTCGATGGACATTTAGGTTGCTTCCATGTCCTGGCTATTGTAAATAGAGCTGCAATGAACATTTTGGTACATGACTCTTTTTGAACTATGGTTTTCTCAGGGTATATGCCCAGTAGTGGGATTGCTGGATCGTATGGTAGTTCTATTTGTAGTTTTTTAAGGAACCTCCATACTGTTCTCCATAGTGGCTGTATCAATTTACATTCCCACCAACAGTGCAAGAGAGTTCCCTTTCCTCCACACCCTCTCCAGCATTTATTGTTTCTAGATTTTTTGATGATGGCCATTCTGACCGGTGTGAGATGATATCTCATTGTAGTTTTGTTTTGCATTTCTCTAATGATTAATGATGTTGAGCATTCTTTCATGTGTCTGTAGGCCATCTAACAGGCAACTTTAATAGGATGAGTAAGTGCAATTGAAGTGAGGTAGTGGCGTGCCAAACAAAGTACAAATATAGAATCTATGGGACTTGATAATTAACTGGATATGGAGGAAGAGCAAGTGTGATGGTTATTTTTATGTGTCAATTTGACTGGGCTAAGGGATGCCTAGATAGCTGGTAAAACATTATTTCTGTGAGGATATTTCCAGAAGAGGTTAGTATTTGAATCAGTAGACTGAGCATAGAAGATTGCCCTCACCAATCCATTGAAGATCGGCTAGAACAAAAAGACCAAGGAAGGGCAAATCTGCTCTCTGCTTAACCTAGAACATCCATCTTCTCCTGCCCTTGGACATTTGTGCTCCTGATCCTTAGGCCTTCAGACTTGGGCTAGGAGTTACCTGCTGTCTTGGTTCTCAGACCTTTGGGTTTGAATTGACTACACCGCTGACTTTGGGTTTGAATTGACTACACCACTGACTTTCCTGGCCCTCCAGTTTACAGACGGCAGATTGTGGACTTTTCAGTCTCTATAATTGATCTCTTTTTTATACCATTATATATCCTATTGGTTCTGTTTCTCTGCAGAATCTTGACTACTACAGAAGGGTATCTAGAATAATTAAGTTCTTGCCTGGGTAATTGAAAGAATAGTGCTGCCATTAGCAGATGTACACCAGGCAGGAGGAGGAGCAAGTTTGTGGGGAAGATAGTATGTTTAAGTTATGACATACTGAGAGACTCAAATATTAAAGCCATCTGGAAATGATAGAATGTTTATGAAGATGGCAAGTAAATATCAATTTTGCTGGATTCATTTATGGATTCATGAGATTTTGAGAAAAGCAATTTCGAGTATGTTCTTCATTTGAAATTAACATGTAGAAATCTGACTGCAGAACTGATGGATTTGCTTTGGTAAAGCTCTTCAAAACAAAAGCCTTGCCAATGCTAGAATTTAAATATACTTTAAGTAAAACTAGAAATTTCTATTTTTATATTAGCAATTCATTTCCCCAGCAAATATGCCACAGTTCCAGAATTACAAATTCAATGAACACATAATTATGAAAAAATTCCAAAGTGATTTTCATGGTTTTTACTTCTTGTGAATTTGGAATTACCATTTTAAGGTGATATGAAAATTCTTATTCTTCAAAAGTAGTTTATAAAGTGGACATTTATCTCCTTTTTTTGTGAAATGTCATTACAAAACCACAATCATATTTCATCATTGCTCAAGTACCACTGAAACTGCAGCGTCATAGAAACAGATGCACTTCTCTAATTATAGAGAAAGTGCCTTGCTTAAAGGCAAGCAGTCTTCAAATTTACAACTAGCTCCTTTTCATTAAGTGGGTCTCCTTGTGGCTGGAGTGGTATTAACTGTGGTAAGTGTACACAAAGACACCTGTATGAGTTTGCTGGAGCTGCCATAACAAAATACCACAGTTGGAGTGGCCTAAACAACAGAAATTTATTGTCTCACAGTTTTGGAGGCTAGAAGTCCAAATCAAGGTGTAAGCAGGGTTGGTTCCACTTGAGGTCTGTGAGGGAAGGATTTGTTCCAGACCTCTCTCTGTGGCTTGTAGATGGCCATCTAATGCATGTCTGTCTGTGTCCAAATTTCCCCTTTTATAAGGACGTCAGTCATATTGGACTAGAGCATACTCTTATGATCTCATTTTAATTTGATTACCTCTTAAAGACCCTATCTCCAAATAAGGTCACATTTTGAGGTACTGAGGGTTAAGGGTCCAGCATGTTTTTTTGGGGGGACAATTCAATCCATAACAACACCTCCTCATAAGTGAGGTATGTTCCTATGACTCAAGTGCCCCTAGGTCCCACTTTAATATAGAGAAAGACTATGGAGTTTCTTGAGAACTAGGTGGAAAGCTAGCTAGCAGCAAAGCAGATGTAAGGATCTCCTGGTTGATCAGCTGTCGCAGCTCTTTCAAGGAGGAAAATTAATAATAATTGAAAGATTAATATTTGCTCACCGAGTCCTCTTTACTTTTAGAATGAAGATATTATCTCCAAAAACTTAGAGCCTGGATACAACATAATTGTCTGCCTATGAGTAAAAGCAATAACTTTGATATGAAAAAATTTTTGAGAGGTACTTTTATTTTATTTAAGGTATTTGTCTTAATTAACATTTATTTACTTAATTATAAGTTTCTGTTGACGGGGCTTTTTCTTATGTTTGACATGTAGTAAGTTTGTCAAATGAATAAATAAACTAGTAAACAAATGACATTGTTATATAGCATTGGATTATCATTTGGGGAGAAGAATAAGGAAGAGGAAATTAAAAAATGGAATAATAGAATCCCCTATAAATAGAATTAAAAAGAAATCACAGAACATTATAACTTGGAGTCTTTGAAGATCCTTGTAAGAGAAAAGTTTAGTTCCTCCTTTTACAATGGAGAATTGAGGGTCAAAGATGTCAATGTGGGCTTCCCTGGTGGCGTAGTGGTTGAGAATCTGCCTGCTAATGCAGGGGACACGGGTTCGAGCCCTGGTCTGGGAGGATCCCACATGCCGCGGAGCAACTGGGCCCGTGAGCCACAATTACTGAGCCTGCGCATCTGGAGCCTGTGCTCTGCAACAAGAGAGGCCGCGATAGTGAGAGGCCCGCGCACCGCGATGAAGAGTGGCCCCCTCTTGCCACAACTAGAGAAAGCCCTCGCACAGAAACAAAGACCCAACACAGCCATAAATAAATAAATAAATAAAAATAAATTAAAAAAAAAAAAAAGATGTCAATGTTTCTGAGATCATAGGACCAAGTTAGTAATGTGGTGTAGTGGAAGAGCAGGCATTCTGAAATCAGCGTTTTTGTTGTTGCTGTTTTTTTAAACAGTAATCATTAATTCTGTAGATCTGTAGGTCAACTGAGGATTGGCTGCTCTCAGCTGGACTTGGTTGGTGGCTCTGTTGAGATTGTCTGGGCTCTGCTCACATATCTGGAAATCAGCTGAGCTAGGCTATGCTTGACTTTGATTTGAATTTGCTCACTGTGTCTCTCATTTTTCTCCTGGCAAACTTGGGTATGTTCTCATGGCAATGACAGAGGAGCAAGAGAGCAAGCTCAATTGTGCAAGCTCTTTCAAGCTTTTGGTTATGTCATGTTGCTGATATTCCATTGGTGAAGTCAAAGGGCTGAGCCCAAGGTGAAGTGGTGAGGTATATTCCCCCTCTTCAGTGAAAGGAGCTGTGAAGTTACATGGCAAAGGCCGTGGATATGGAGGGGCAGATTATGAAGAATTGGGGCTTTAAACTACTGCAAGTGATGAATGTTGGGGAGTGTGAGATAGAGGGTGGGAGTTTGTGACTTTTTTTTGCCAAGAATAAGGTACATGCGATCTTGGCTTTACTGCATAGCTTTGAGAAATCTGGCTGTCCTCAGTTTCTTTATCTGTGAGCAGGGATTAACGATACCTGTATTACTGGATAATTGTGAACAATAAAGAGGGAGCACTTATAAAACATTTGTTATGCAGTATATTTTGAACTTATGTTAGGTCTCTTCTCTCTTTTTCAGAGCAATTTCAGGGTGTATATCCCTAAAAACCAAGAAGACCATTATAAAGCAAAAAGCAAATAAACACATAATGTACTAATGTATGTTAGTGCATTAACGTAGAAGAGGAACAAAATAAGGGAAAATTTTCTTGGCCTGAAGAGGATATTCAGTGAGGATTAATGGAGGGGACTGGAGAGGGTATTCCAAGGGTAGAGGGGGATAAAACAAAATGTGGGGTGATGTCAAAGTGAACACATTTAGAAGATCGTCTCATTACAGTGTTTTCCCCCATGTGGGAGACTAGAAAAAGAGGCCTTTCCCATGTGGGTCCTAAAAAGAATTTTGAAAAATACCTCTTCTCTCACTTCCATCTGGTCCCTCCCTTTTCCTCTCCCAGGACTTTTTAGAGATTTGTAAAATTGGAGAGAGGACCCAAGGAGGCTGGGCTTAGATGTGGTTTGCCTCTCTCCTGTCTTCTGATCTTTTCTCACTGCTTTTTCTAATCCTTTCCAAGAATGGATGTGGCATTATTTTTTTTAATTCATAAAGCCATTATTGATGGCCAGCTCTGTGCAAGGCACTGTGTCTGATGCTGAGTAGAGGTGGTGGAGTAGTGGTGGTGGGATGTGTTTACAGAGATGTATGAAAAGGGTTTCTGCTATCCGGGAGCTGCATATTCTCCATTTGCCCTCACCCCCGGTAATCTCCACTCTTTTCTCCCTGCACTGTGTCTCAGGCTGGCCTCTGTTGCCTTCTGGCTTCCATTGGAGTTCAGTCAGTGAACCACCAGCAGGAGGCTAGAGACTGGGAGACGAGAGTTTGGTTCCTACCCTGCAGTCTTGACAGTTGGCATTGGCTACACTCCTAAAAGTCATGGCTCCTGTACCCTTTCCTAGAGCTACGGATCCAGCTTCCCCTGAGTTCCGGTAACTGCTCCTTCTTACCCCTTTAGCCTCAGCTGGTAATAGCTTTTCAGTGTTACTAGTCCTTAGATGCTTCATCAGTACTTGGTGGTTTCCCTTAATCCACCCACACCTTTGTAGATACTCCTTCACTAAACCTTCTTCAATCACTTCTTCTGATGATGCCATCTGTGTTCCCTCAGGACCCTCACTGATACACCTTCCCACTGTAAGATCAATATGGGAATTGAGAGACAGGTGGTGCTAACGTGCTTTCTTTCCAAAAGGAAGCCTTGCTGGATTAGTGATATCCTATTTTTTAAATATGTATTTCATACATTTGCCTTTTTGCTTGGAAAATGCTTTCATCAGGGCTATTTGTCTTCTCTGAGATACTGAAGACAGCATGTACTGTGTAGTATAGTGGCTTTTTCCCTCCCTTCGTTTACCTTTCCTTCCTTCCTTCTTTCCACCCTCCATCCCTCCCTCTCCCTCTCCCTCTTTTTCTTCTTTCTTCCTTTCTTCCTTCCTTCCTTCCTTTCTTTTTCTTTCTTTCTTTCCCTTTCTTTCTTTCTTTCTTTCCTTCTTTCTTTTCTTTTCTTTTCTTTTCTTTTCTTTTCTTTTCTTTTCTTTCCTTCCTTCCTTCCTTCCTTCCTTCCTTCCTTCCTTCCTTCCTTCCTTCCTTTCTTTCTTTTCTTTCTTTCTTTCTGTTTACTTGCTATGTGCAGGAAGACAAGAGAGACAACATTTGAAATCTAAGCAATGTTTGCACAAAACTATAGAGCTGGTGTTTTAAGGAAAGAGGATAGCACTAAAACCAGATAATTTGGTCCCCATTTTACATTAGGAAAATTTTAAATGCTGGTGTTTCTATTTATGCATTATACTTTCTCATGACATACTTCCAACTTAAATACCTCACTCTCAATAACCTCCCTGCCCCTTTGCAGTCTGTTGCCAAATTTTATATATATTACTTCTACAATATCTCAAGAATTGATTTCTTTGTTTCTATTTCTACTATACATTCTTCTTAAAATCTTATTCTATGGGGCATTTGAAATAGACCTCAGTGTATGATGGCTTGATTTAATTTTTTTCTCCATGGCCAAACTCAACTTAGCTCATGAACCCCATGTACAATTTTGGCAGAAACTCATTCTTGTTAATTCAAGGTTAACACAGTTATGCCATATATTCCTGGATGGAGTATCAGACAACAGCCTCCCCCAGAGTCTGGATTCTGCCTACTTTGTTTCCTGTCTCATCCTCTGATGTTCAGTCACTGTTAAAATGGGGCCAGGCTGAACCACTTGCAGTTCCTCAGTGTATTTAATGCTTTTTCCTACCTCTGTTTTCGAGCATGTAGTTCTTTTAGCTGGGTAAACCATGTTCCCCTTTCTCTCCTGTCACCTTCTTCACTTCAAGTGAATGAATAAATGTCTAGTCTCTTTATTTGACCTCTCTTTCAAAAAATTCAATAAGGACCTAGCTTACAAAAGTCCTATGGAAGTAAAGTTATTCCTATTACAAAGATAGGGAAACTGATGCTCAGAGATATGCCCAGCATCATAAAATTGAAAAAATATGAGTTGTGCAGGTGGCATTGAAAATTCCTATTTCTGACTCTAAATTTTGTGTCTCACTTTCTGCTTACCATAACCTATTTATTCGTGTAGCAGATATTTGTGGAACTCCTAATATGTATCAATCACTGGGATACAGAGATTGTTTAAAAATTCTCACAGTTCACTGGAAATGGTGTGTAAGTAGAGAGATAAGCACAACACCAATTGGAGAAGAATTAATGGCAGTAGAGTTAGAGGCAGAGAAAAGTAAACGTGTCATCCTCTGGGAAGATGTGAGAATACCCTCAGAGAGCTAACATTTAAGTTAGTTGTTATTTTTTTTTTTTAAAAAAATTATTTATTTATTTTTATATATTTGGCTGCTCTGGGTCTTAGTTGTGGCACACGGGATCTTTGTTGCGGCATGTGGGATCTTCATTGCGGCATGCGGGATCTTTATGCGGTATCTTTTGTTGTGGCATGCGGGATCTAGTTCCCTGACCAGGGATCGAACCTGGAACCCCGCATTGGGAGCACAGAGTCTTAGCCACTGGACCACCAGGGAAGTCCCTAAGTTAGTCTTTAAATATAAGTAAGACTTTCCTACGCAGAATGAAATTCAGGCAGGGATAACATTTTTAATTTAAAATTATGGTAGTTTTTTTTTTTAAATTAATTTTGCAAGTGAAATAGGGAGCATTTTCTTTTTTTTTTTTAATTTTATTTATTTATTTTATTTATGGCTGTGTTGGGTCTTCGTTTCTGTGCTAGGGCTTTCTCTAGTTGCAGCGAGCAGGGGCCACTCTTCATCGCGGTGCGCGGGCCTCTCACTATCACGGCCTCTCTTGTTGCGGAGCACAGGCTCCAGATGCGCAGGCTCAGTAATTGTGGCTCACGGGCCCAGTTGCTCCGCGGCATGTGGGATCTTCCCAGACCAGGGCTCAAACCCGTGTCCCCTGCATTGGCAGACAGATTCTCAACCACTGCGCCACCAGGGAAGCCCCGGTAGTTTGTTTATTATACATTTTTTTACATTGACTTAGATTTTTAAAAGTATTACTTAAAATATTTGTCTTGATTTTTGAGTTTTTTTGGTGCCCCCTTTAAACTCTGTGTTTGAAGCAACTGCCTTGCTCTTCTCACCCTGCTCCTTTTCCTGTAACAGTCATGGAGTTGGAAAAGGTATACTTTTCCAGTGAAAGATGACAATTTAGGCTTTGTAGAGTGAAGGGTGTGAGTTGGTGTCAGTGGTGGGGAGTTGGAGACTGTCCAAAGATATGGCTACTGCTGGATTGTGAAGTGGCTGAGTAACAGGCTAGAAATTTTGGTTTTGATTTTTTAAATGAGTTTTTGGATGTCTTTTTTAAAAATTAAGAGTGGTAAAATCAGATTTAATTTTTGGAAGATCTCTTTATAGAGTACTCAGTGGAGGGGTCAAGACTTGAACGTGGCAAAAAATTAACAGTTGGTTTCATCAAACAAGATAAATATTGAAAGTCTAAATAAAAGCAGTAATGATAGATAATGGTATTGGAATTAGTGTGATCTTATATTTTTTAATTAAAAGTTTCTCTTACTAATTATATAATTAATTTTTTTCTTCAAAGGATGCTCATTTGTCCAAGATTTTTAAAAGAAAAATCATCTTATTTTCCACCTTTTAATATTTTACTTTACTCTAGTTAAACTATAAAATGATGGTGAAGTGAAACGTTACACCTTCACCCCATAATGCCCTATCTGATGAACATTGCTTTATATGTCCTCAAAAAAATCAACAGCAGGAAACCTCAGAGTTGATTTTGTTTAGCACGTCACCACCTAGTGAAAAACACGCACATACACATGCACACACACGTACAAAATAAGTGCAAAAAGCCTGAGCAATTGAAAGTCATCTCCCAGTCACTCAAGAATTGCCTCTCATAATACTTTACAAACTCTTTCAGCCCTAATAAGGAGAAGGATCCTCCACCACATGAATGGTTAACTTACTCTAGTGTAGTTTTCTCATGTGTTGACTTAGCAACAGCCTTTGACTCTGAGAGTTAAAAAAATAGGCTGTAAGGGGTAAACATTGATTTACCTAATCAAGTAAGCATCCTTGAAGACACTTAGTTCAAATATAGGCCAACCAGGGTATGTCATGTTTTATTAAGTTGTGCTAGTTTTTTTGAGAGGGGTCTCAGAGTAACTATACTGGGAAATTAAGATATGAAAATGATAAGTGACGGCAATTAATGTTCCTGATCAATTTGCACCATGACATCAACAAGAATCATAGCTATAAAAGTATGAAGTTAAAAGAATGGAGCAAAGGCTAAGGTAAGTTTGTCCTAGAAAAATATGAAATACTCTGGAAGGTAATAGGTAACTTTATTTTGGCAGTGACTTCTGGCCGACTTGGAGGATATAATTTAATAGATTTTTCTGAGTGTTCCTAATAGGCATCTTCATTATGAACCTCAATGCTAAGTGTGTTATCTTGGAAGTTATCATCTCTTCTTTCAGTGGACAGAGAAAGAGTTGTTGAGAAGCCCCTCTCTAGTTTGGTAAATAGACCATCTTTAAGCAATTAGGAAACTGAATATGTATCTGTAGCAGATGTTAGTTAGGCTCTGTCATCGTCTTCCCTCCCCTCCCCTCCTTTGTTTTCTTTCACATTTTGACAGTTTTATATTTTACATTTAGGTCTATGATCCATTTTGAGGTATTTTTTGTATAAAGTGAGAAATACAGGTTAAGGTCTTTTTTTTTTTTTTTTTCTCCATTGAATTGCTTTTGCACATTGCCAAATACCAGCTGACTATATTTGTGTTTATTTTCTGTTTCACTGGCCTTTGTTCTTTCACTAACATCACCCTGTTTTGATCATTGAAGCTTTATAGTAAGTGTGAAAATTCAGATACTGTGATTCCTACAACTTTGATCTTCTTTTAATTGAGCTTTTAGTTGTTTTGGTTATTGTAATTCTTTTACTTTGTCAAAAGCTTTTAGAATCAGCTTGTTTATATTTTCTGGGAAGAAGAATCATGCTTCTTCTGGGTTTTTGATTGGGATTTCATTAAATCTACAGATCAATTAAGGGAGAACTGACATCTTAACAATATTCTGTCTTCCAATACATGAATATATCTCTTTATTTCTTTTCAGATCTTCTTCAGTTTCTTTCATCTGTGTTTTGAAGTTTTCAGCATATATATTATTCATGTATTTGTCAGATTTACACCTCAGTATTTAATCCTTTTTGGAGCTGTTGTAAATAGTACTTTTAAAAATTTTAGTTTTTATTTGTACATTTATAGTATATAGAAACAGGGATGAATTTTTATATTGATATTTTATCCTGTGCACTGCTAAACTCACTCATTAGTTCCAGGACCTTTCTTTGAATATACCTTGGAGTTTTCTATATAGAAAATCATGTCCACTGCTAATAGAGGTGGTTTTATTTCTTCCTTTACAAACTAAGTGAATACCTTTTGCTTTTTATTCTCCTGCTTTTTTGCTATGGCTGGAATCTCCAGGAATATTGAAAAGGAATTGTGAGAGCAGACATCTTTGCATTGTTCCCTATCTTAAAGGGAACACATTCAGTTTTTCACCATTAAGAATTATATTACTTGGTATTTTGCAGATTCCCTAATCAAATTAAGGAACTTTCCTTCTATTTCTACTCTTTAAAGTTTTTTTAAATCATGAATAAAGTTTGAATTTTGTTGAACCCTTTCCTGAACTTATTGATATGATCATGTGGTCGTCCTTCTTTAGTGTGTTAATAAGATGCATTACATTGATTTTTGAATGTTGATCCAGCATTGAATTCCCAGGATAAACCCCACTCAGTCATGATCTTTTTGAAATATTCCTAGATTCAATTTCCTAATGTTTTCTCGAAGAATTTTGTATCTATTGTACATTCATGAGGTATATAGATCTGTAATTTTATTTTCTTGTACTTTGTTTGGTATAAGAATAATGCTGGCCCACTAAAATTAGCTTGAAAGTCTTATCTCTACTTTTATTTTCTGGAAAAGATTGTGTAGAATTGGTATTATTTATTCCTCAAAAGTTTGGTAGAATTTGGCAGTGAAACCATTTGGGCCTGGAACTTGCTTTGTTGGAATGTTTTTGAATTTGATTTCTTTAATAGATATATGTATGACTATCCAAGCTAGCTATTTCTTTTTGAGTGAGTTTTAGTAGATTTCTTATTTTAAGAAATTGGCTCATTTTATCTAAGTTGTCCAATTTTAAGGCATAAACTTGTTCAGAGTATTCCTTTACTATCCTTTCAAGGTCAGTGAGGGCTGTACTAGCAACCCCTCTTTCATTATTTATATTAATGGTTTGTGTTTCTCTCTTTTATTCTTCGTCAGTTTATCAATTTTATTGATCCTTTCAAAGAACCATCTTGTTATTCTATAAATGTCTTGCATTGTTTTTCACTTTTCAATTTCATTGCTTTCTGCTCTTTATCATTTCCTTTCTTCTGCTTGCTTTAGGTTTAGTTTGCTCTTCTAGTCTCTTAAGGTAGAAATTAGACCTTTCTTCTTTTCCAAGATAGGCATCTAATGCTGTAAGCTTTTCTCTAAGAAATGCTTTGGTACCATCTCACAAACTTTGATATATTTTATTTATTTTCATTTTTATTTAGTTCAAAATATTTTCTAATCCAACCTCCCTTTGCAGCCTCATCTTCTAAGACTTCCCTCATGTACCTTGTGTTGTAGACATACTTGTTTGATTTTATGCTTTTGTTCCTTCACTTCTAATGTTTCTATTACTGTGACTGTCCTTTTTCTTAGTTCAATCTATCAGTCTTATCCTCTTCAAATGTCATATACTCCATGAAGCTTTCCCTGATCACTTCCCAGGGAAGTGATATCCCTTCTTTGAGCTCCCAAAGTATATTATACTTTGCTAATGTCATTTAATAACTATTTCCTTAGAGTTACTGCCTACTGTAACCCATTTTCTTTGGCTGCAGAGGAGCATTGGTAACTTTACTCTGGGTAAGGCAAACAATGGTCAGAGGAAACAGTTTTCCAGATTTTTGGATTGCAGTATTTCCCTGAATGGTTTCATTATGTACTTGACAAACTCCTACAAGTGCCAATATACCGAAATAGGTGGTGGTGGTAGAGGCAGCAACTAATAATTCTTCTTTGCTAGCTAAACTTACACCCAGAATGCTGAAGAATGGTTAAACAGTTCTTTGCTCAATGCTTCCAGTGATGAAAATCGAGAATGTACACATTGGGCACGTTTGTGAAAAATTATGTGTTGCACCTGTAGTCTGACTCATCCCTGTGTACCAAATAAGAATCCATTTTCTTTCTTCAAGTCTTCTCTTTCTTCCTCTACCACTACCCTTCCCTCCAACACACTCTGCTTTTGTCCTTTTTATTCCTTCTTTTCTCTGGCTCCAAGTCTCTACCTTCCCTCCTGTTCCAAATCACAGCCCTTCTCCCAGCAGTTAACAAGGCCCTTGCCTTACCTTATATCTTTCAAATCCTACACTACTGTATATAAAATAGATAACTAACAAGGACCTACTGTGCAGCACAGGGAAATATACTCAATATTTTATAATAACCTGTAAGGGAAAAGAATCTGAAAAAAATAGATACATATGTATGTATAACTGAAACATTTTGCTGTACACCTGAAACTAACACAACATTGTAAATCAACTATACTTTAATAAAAAAATAAATAAAGCTGGAAAAAAATCCCAGATCATATGGATGAAGATTTGGCAATGTGAGTCATTGTTCTTCTCAGGGTGGTCCCTGGAGAGGTAGATGTTGGCTTAAGAGGTGGGGAAGGGCATTGGATTGCCTCCTACACTGGCTTGCTTTTTCCTTCTGTGTTACTTTTTCTGCGTTTCCTGAGTATTTTAAAAAGGCAGTGATCTTACATCATTCATGTTGAGTTCTTATCAATAGCTGCCTTATAAGATTCATATGCTCTTTTTTATGTATCTCCCAACTCTATTAGTTTAATCTTGGAGGATACCATGTCTAATTACCTTTTCCAAATTTCTGTGTTTCTTTTCTCCTCCGCATTGATTACGGTGAGCAGAAGGAAAGGCACTTCATCACATATAATATTGTTTGTATACATATATCCACTAGATTAGAATATTTCTTGAGAGTATAGATTAATTAATCTTTTTTATTCATGTGTTTCCCACTTATCATTACTTACCATGGTGCTGGATATTTAATTGATCCTCAGTTAATGAATAAAATTGAAAATGAATGAATACAATTAAGACATAGTAACAAAAAAAAACAGGTAGAATACCTGGAAAAGTTTCAAAATGAAGAAATCTAATCAAATTTGCCAACCTGTTGAGGCAAAGAATGCAGAAGGATGTCTTATTATAAATACAAATTTGGACTCCCTCTTGCAAGAGCACCAGATTCACAACTAACTTCTGAACAATCATTGACAGGAAGACGCTGGAACTCACCAAAAAAGATACCCTGCATCCAAAGACAAAGGAGAAGCCACAATGAGATGGTAGGAGGGGCACAATCACAATAAAATCAAATCCCATAACCGCTGGGTGGGTGACTCACAAACTGGAGAACAATTATACCACAGAAGTCCACCCACTGGAGTGAAGATTCCGAGCCCCATGTCAGGCTTCCCAACCTGGGGGTCTGGCAACGGGAGGAGGAATTCCTAGAGAATCAGACTTTGAAAGCTAGTGACATTTGATTACAGGACTTCGACAGGACTGGGGGAAACCGAGACTCCATTCTTGGAGGGCACACACAAAGTAGTGTGCACATTGGGACCCAGGGGGAAGGAGCAGTGCTCCCATAGGAGACTGAACCACACCTACCAGCTAGTGTTGGAGGGTCTCCTGCAGAGGTGGGGGGCAGCTGTGGCTCACTGTGGGGACAAGGACACTGGCAGCAGAAGCTCTGGGAAGTACTCCTTGGCATGAACCCTCCTGGAGTCCGCCATTAGCCCCACCAAAGAACCTGTAGCCTCCAGTGCTGAGTCGCCTCAGGCCAAACAACCAACAGGGAGGGAACTCAGCCTGACCCATCAGCAGACAAGCAGATTAAAGTTTTACTGAGCTCTGCCCACCAGAGCAACACCCAGCTCTACCCACCACCAGACCCTCCCATCAGGAAGCTTGCACAACCCTCTTAGATAGCCTCATCCACCAGAGGGCAGACAGCAAAAGCAAGAAGAACTACAATCCTGCAGCTTGTGGAAAGAAAACCACATTCACAGAAAGACAGACAAAATGAAAAGGCAGAGGACTATGTACCAGATGAAGGATCAAGATAAAAATCCCAGAAAAACAACTAAGTGAAGTGGAGATAGACAATCTTCCAGAAAAAGAATTCAGAATAATGATAGTGAAGGTGATCCAGGACCTCAGAAAAAGAATGGAAGCAAAGATCAAGAAGATACAAGAAATGTTTAACAAAGACCTAGAAGAACAAACAAACACCTAGAAGAATTAAAGAACAAACAAACAGACACGAACAATACAATAACTGAAATGAAAAATACACTAGAAGGAATCAATAGCTGAATAACTGAGGCAGAAGAACAGAAAAGTTACTTGGAAGGCAGAATGGTAGAATTCACTGCTGTGGAACAGAATAAAGAAAGAAGAATGAAAAGAAGTGAAGACAGCCTAAGAGACCTCTGGGACAACATTAAACGCACCAACATTCGCATTATAGGGGTCCCAGAAGGGGAAGAGAGAGAGAGAGGACCCGAGAAAATATTTGAAGAGAGTATAGTCGAAAACTTCCCTAACATGGGAAAGGAAGTAGCCACCCAAGTCCAGGAAATGCAGAGTCCCAGGCAGGATAAACCCAAGGAGAAACAGGCCGAGACACAGAGTAATCAAATTGACAAAAATTAAAGACAAAGAAAAATTATCAAAAGCAACAAGGGAAAAATGACAAATAATATATAAGGGAACTCCCATAAGGTTAACAACTGATTTCTCAGCAGAAACTCTACAAGCCAGAAGGGAGTGGCATGATGTATTTAAAGTGATGAAAGGGAAGAACCTACAACCAAGATTACTGTAACTAGCAAGGATCTCATTCAGATTCGACAGAGAAATCAAGAGCTTTACAGACAAGCAAAAGCTAAGAGAATTCAACACCACCAAACCAGCTCTATAGCAAATGCTAAAGGAACTTCTCTAAGTGGGAAACACAAGAGAAGAAAAGGACCTACAAAAACAAACCCAAAACAATTAAGAAAATGGTCATAGGAACATACATATTGATAATTACCTTAAATGTGAATGGATTAAATGCTCCAACCAAAAGACAAAGGCTCACTGAATGGATACAAAAACAAGACCCATATATATGCTGTCTACAAGAGACCCACTTCAGACCTAGGGACACATACAGACTGAAAGTGAGGGGATGGAAAAAGATATTCCATGCAAATGGAAATCAAAAGAAAGCTGGAGTAGCAATACTCATATCAGATAAAATAGACTTTAAAATAAAGAATGTGACAAGAGACAAAGCAGGACACTACATAATGATCAAGGGATCAATCCAAGAAGAAGATATAACAATTATAAATATATATGCACCCAACATAGGAGCACCTCAATACATAAGGCAACTGCTAACAGCTATAAAAGAGGAAATCAACAGTAACACAATACTAGTGGGGGACTTTAACACCTCACTTACACCAATGGACAGATCATCCAGACCGAAAATTAACAAAGAAACACAAGCTTTAAATGACACAATAGATCAGATAGATTTAATTCATATTTATAGGACATTCCATCCGAAAACAGCAGATTACACTTTCTTCTCAAATGCACATGGAACATTCTCCAGGATAGATCACATCTTGCATCACAAATCAAGCCTCGGTAAATTTAAGAAAATTGAAATCATATCAAGCATCTTTTCCAACCAGAATGCTATGAGATTAGAAATCAATTACAGGGAAAACAATGTAAAAAACACAAACACATGGAGGCTAAACAATACTAAATAACCAAGAGATCACTGAAGAAATCAAAGAGGAAATCAAAATATACCTAGGGACAAATGACAATGAAAACACGATGATCCAAAACCAATGGGATGCAGCAAAAGCAGTTCTAAGAGGGGAGTTTATAGCAATACAATTCTAACTCAAGAAACAAGAAAAATCTCAAACAACCTAACCTTACACCTAAAGGAACTAGAGAAAGAAGAACAAAAAACCCCCCAAAGTTAGTAGAAGGAAAGAAATCATAAAGATCAGAGCAGAAATAAATGAAATAGAAACAAAGAAAACAATGGCAAAGATCAATAAAACTAAAAGCTGGTTCTTTGAGAAGATAAACAAAATTGATAAAACTTTAGCCAGACTCATCAAGAAAAAGAGGGAGAGGACTCAAATCAATAAAATTAGAAATGAAAATGGAGAAGTTACAATGGACACCGCAGAAATACAAAGCATCATATGAGACTACTACAAGCAACTCTATGCCAATAAAATGGACAACCTGGAAGAAATGGACAAATTCTGCGAAAGGTATAACCTTCCAAGACTGAACCAGGAAGAAATAGAAATAGAAATAGAAAATATGAACAGACAATCACAAGTAATGAAATTGAAACTGTGATTAAAAATCTTCCAACAAACAAAAGTCCAGGACCAGACGGCTTCACAGGTGAATTCTATCAAACATTTAGAGAAGAGCTAACACCAATCCTTCTGAAACTCTTCCAAAATATTACAGAGGAAGGAACACTCCCAAACTCATTCTATGAGGCCATCACCCTGATACCAAAACCAGACAAAGATACTACAAGAAAAGAAAATTACAGACCAATATCACTGATGAATATAGATGCAAAAACCCTCAACAAGATACTAGCAAACAGAAGCCAACAACACATTAAAAGGATCACACACCATGATCAAGTGAGATTTATCCCAGGGGTGCAAGGATTCTTCAATATATGCAAATAAATCAATGTGATATTAACCATATTAACAAATAGAAGAATAAAAACCATATGATCATCTCAAGAGATGCAGAAAAAGCTTTTGACAAAATTCAACACCCATTTATGATAAAAACTCTCCAGAAAGTGGGCACAGAGGGAGCCTACCTCAACATAATAGAGGCCATATACGACAAACCCACAGCAAACATCATTCTCAATGGTGAAAAACTGAAAGTATTTCCTCTAAGATCAGGAACAAGACAAGGATGTCCACTCTCACCACTATTATTCAACATACTTCTGGAAGTCCTAGCCACGGCAATCAGAGAAGAAAAAGAAATAAAAGGAATCCAAACTGGAAAAAAAGAAGTAAAACTGTCACTGTTTGCAGATGACATGATACTATACATAGAGAATCCTAAAGATGCCACCAGAAAACTACTAGAGCTAATCAATGAATTTAGTAAAGTTGCAGGATACAAAATTAATGCACAGAAATCTCTTGCATTCCTATACACCAACAATGAAAAATCAGAAAGAGAAATTAAGGAAACAATCCCATTCACCACTGCAACAAAAAGAATAAAATCCCTAGGAATAAACCTACCTAAGGAGGTAAAAGACCTGTACTCAGAAAACTATGACACACTGATGAAAGAAATCAAAGATTACACAAACAGATGTAGAGATATACTATGTTTTGGGATTGGAAGAATCAACATTGTGAAAATGACTATAGTACCCAAAGCAATCTACATATTCAAGGCAATCCCTATCAAATTACCAGTGGCATTTTTTTTACAGCACTAGAACAAAAAAATCTTAAAATGTGCATGGAGACACAAAAGGCCCCGAATAGCCAAAGCAATCTTGAGGGAAAAAAATGGAGCTGGAGGACTCAGACTCCCTGACTTCAGACTATACTGCAAAGCTACACTAATCAAGACAATACGGTACTGGCCCCAAAACAGATATATAGATCAGTGGAACAGGATAGAAAGCTCAGAGATAAACCCATGCTCCTTTGGTCAACTAACCTATGGCAAAGGAGGCAAGGATATACAATGGAGAAAAGACAGTCTCTTCAGTAAGTGGTGCTGGGAAAACTGGACAGCTACATGTAAAAGAATGAAATTAGAACACTCCCTAACACCATACACAAAAATAAACTCAAAATGCATTGAAGACCTAAATGTAAGAATGGACACTGTAAAACTCTTAGAGGAAAACATAGGAAGAACCCTCTTTTACATAAATCACAGCAAGATCTTTTTTGATCCACCTCCTAGAGTAATGAAAATAAAAACAAAAATAAACAAATGGGACCTAATGAAACTTAAAAGCTTTTGCACAGCGAAGGAAACTATAAACAAGAGGAAAAGACAACCCTCAGAATGGGAGAAACTATTTGCAAACGAATCAACTGACAAAGGATTAATCTCCAAAATATATGAACTGCTCATGCAGCTCAGTATTAAAAAAACAAACCCAATCAAAAAATGGGCAGAAGACCTAAATATACATTTCTCCAAAGAAGACATACAGATGGCCAAGAAGCACATGAAAAGCTGCTCAACATCACTAATTATTAGAGAAATGCAAATCAAAACTACAATGAGGTATCACCTCACACCAGTTAGAATGGGCATCATCAGAAAATTTACAAACACCAAATGCTGGAGAGGTTGTGGAGAAAAGAGAACCCTCTTGCACTGTTGGTGGGAATGTAAATTGATACAGCCACTATGGAGAACAGTATGGAGGTTCCTTAAAAAACTTAAAATAGAATTACTATATGACCCAGCAATCCCACTACTGGGCATATACCCAGAGAAAACCATAATTCAAAAAGGCACATGCACCCCAATGTTCATTGCAGCACTATTTACAATAACCAGGTCATGGAAGCAACCTAAATGCCCATCAACAGACGAATGGATAAAGAAGATGTGGTACATTTATACAGTGGAA
Organism: Balaenoptera ricei; assembly: GCF_028023285.1. Lineage (NCBI taxonomy): Eukaryota > Metazoa > Chordata > Mammalia > Artiodactyla > Balaenopteridae > Balaenoptera > Balaenoptera ricei. The sequence continues at coordinate 67,671,524 of NC_082648.1, forward strand.
TATTACTCAGCCATAAAAAGGAACAAAATTGGGTCATTTGTACAGATGTGGATGGACCTAGAGTCTGTCATACAGAGTGAAGTAAGTCAGAAAGAGAAAAACAAATACCGTATATTAACGCATATATGTGGAATCTAGAAAAATGGTACAGATGAACCAGTTTGCAATGCAGAAATAGAGACACAGATGTAGAGAACAAACGTATGGACACCAAGGGGGGAAAGTGTGGGGGGGTGGTGGTGGGACAAGTTGGGAGTTTGGGATTGACATATATACACTAATATGTATAAAATAGGTAACTAATAAGAACCCGCTGTATAAAAACAATAAAAAAAAGAAATGCAAATTTGGCTCCAAATGCATAGAACACATGAAAGAAGAACAATACGATCTTCTACAAAGTAGGCAAGCCTATTTTCTATTCTCCAAATACATTCTCAACGGAAATAAAAAACAAGGAAATATCGAAGTCACTCATATAGATCTATGTGGTAGAATTAGGTGATATGCAGTGCTTAATGTAATATCTATTTATGAAAATTAAGGCTTTCAAAATGCACCTGTCATCAAAGTGTTAGATACAAATACCTCATTTTTAGGTGTGAAGCTCTCAGATGAATACAAGTTGAAAATTGTATTGGCATACTAAAATGACTCAGAAAATTATATTATATAAAAGAAAAGCTTCTTATTCAGGAAAATGTGCTGAACTGTATTTCTAAAAGTGAATCAGTGTTGGTCCAAGAGGACTTAATTGAAGTTACCTTGAACATTGCCTTACTCTATTAGAAGCCTCTCAGATTAAGATTCTTCAGAGAGATTATAGAGCTGAAAGGAATAAGCATGATTCACATTTTTAATCAGGGGAACTTGTATTCCTTTATCTAGGAAAGCAAATCCTTCTTTTCATGCACCCTTAGGTTCTGCTTCTAAGTTTTTTTTCACATTGAGCTCTTCTTTCATATCCTGTGTCAGACTGGGTATCTTGGCAACTCCACTTTGGGTGTGGTCCTTGTCTGGGGGTAGTGATGGAACCTACCAGCAAGCCAGGGTGACTGTTATCCTGGCTTGCTCAGTTAGCTCTTTTCTATACCAAGATGAAGACTGAAGTTTCATTTCAACAACCCAGACATATGTATCTATTTTAACAATGGCCAAATGAAGTTCTTTAAAATAAGACTTTGAAATAATTGAGGTTGATTCTGAAGACACAAAATAAAGCTATCAGTAATTTAAAGGTAAGTTTTAAAATAGTAAATGTAGGCTTGTAAGTGATCAATTACAATATGTATACTCAGTAATCACTCTTCGTTAGAGGAGAGAAAAACATTTTAGCCATGGATGGCTAGAAAACAAGGAGAAGTCCCAGTTTTTTACTCTGCTGTAATTTTTGCCCCAAATTGAGCAGCTATTGTTCATCTTCTAATAGAAATATTCAGAGTCTTAGTTTCGGAAAATTTCAGAGTTTGCTGCATTTGCTGAAGCACCATTTTATATATATAATACCTTTTGCCAAACTCTGGTATCATTTTTTAAAACAATTTTATTGAGATATAATTGACATTTATTAAACTACGTATATTTAAAGTATACAATTTGATAAATTTTAACATATGTATAAACCTAACATGCCATCACCACAAACAAAAATAATGAATATTTCAATCATCTCCGAATGTTTTCTTGTGCCTTTTTATAATCTGTCCCATTCTCTTCAGAACCCTCTTCCCCGCCCCCCTAGGCAACAGCTTATCTGCTTTCTGTCATTATGGATTAGTTTGTATTTTCCAGAGTTTTACAAAAATAGAATATCAGAGTATTTTTTTTTTTTTTGGTACTTTGAAAGAAGTATGCTTCTTTCATTCAGCATACTTTTTTGAGATCTATCCATGTACTTGCATGTATCAATTATTTTTCCTTTTGTTGCTGAGTAGTAATCCATTGTATGGATATACCTCAATTTGTTGATCCAGTCACCTATTGGTAGACATTTGGGTTGTTTTTCGTTTCTGGCTATTACAAATAAGTCTAAATTCCATAGACATCCATGTATAAGTTTATGTGTGGATTGATACTTTCATATCTCTTTGGTAAAAACTGGGAATAGAACTGTTGGGTCATATAGTAGGTATATATTTACCTTTTTAAGAAATCGTCAAACTGTTTTCCAAAGTGATTGTACCATTTTACATTTCTAGTAGCAGTGTATGAGAATTCCAGTTGTTCTCCATCATTGCCAAGAATTGATATGATCAGTCATTTTAATGTTAATCTGCCTTTCCCTAGTGACTAATGATGTTGAGCATCTTTTGATGTGCTTATTTGCCATCCATATATCTTCCTTTATCTTCCTTGGTGAAGTGTCTGTTCAGTTGTTTAGTCCATTTTTAAAAATTGGGTTGTTTGTCTTATTGAATTATCAGAAATATATGTGTGTGTATATATATATATGTTCATTCTGGATCAATGTCCTTTTTCAGAAAAATGTTTTTCAAATATTTTCTCCCAATAGTTTTAGAAGAGTAAATGTTTTTAAACTTAATGAAATAAATGTGATGATTTTATATTTGTGTCTTTTATATTATATTAAGAAATCTTTGCAAAAACAAGGTGATGAAGATCTTCTCCTAAGTTTTCTGCTGGAAATTTTAGATCTTAATTTAAGGTCCATGACCTATTTCAAGTTAATTTTGTATACGTTCCCAACCGTGTGGTTATCCAGTTGTTCCAGCACCATTTGTTAAGAAGATTCTTATTTCCCCATTGAATTGCCTTAGCACATTTGTAGAAAACGGATTGATCATATGTGTGCTGGTCTATTTCTGGATTCTCTATTTCATTTTACTGAGCTCATTGTCTATGTTTTCGATAATACTACATTGTATTATTTATTGTAACTTTACAATAGACGTTGAAATCAAAAGGATAGATCCCTCAACTACCTTCTTTATCAAAGTCGTTTGGGTGATTCTCTGTACTTTGAATTTTTACAGAAAAGCCTGTTGAGATTTTGTTTGGGATTGCATTTAATCTATAGATCAATTTGGGGAAAAATGACATCTGAACAATATTGAGTCTTCTGATCCATGAATATGGTATATGTCTCCATTTACTTAGGTCTTTTAAAATTTTTGCAGAATGTTTTGAAGTGTTTAGTGTACAGGTCTTACACATATTATATTTGTTCTTTGAGGTTGCTCTTAAGCTTTGTTAGAATAAATCAGAGCAATCTTTAGCCTAGGTTAATTTGCTTCACTACCAAAGTAATACTCTTCTGAATACTTTACCCAATACCCTGTGGATTACAAGGTTTTCCACTGAGTCTCATGGGAACATGAATTATTCCTAGCCCTAGGTGGGTTTTATTTGTTGTTGTTTTTGCCAGCAGCAGATAGTTTCTACTTGCATGCGTGTACTAACCAATACTCAACTGCATATTTAAGGGGGGCTTTCTTCAGATCTCAGGAACGGTCTCCATTCTTCAGAACTCTGCCTTGCAAACTCTGGCTTTCTTGGCCTGCTGCATCTCTCAGCTTGTCTCCTCAACTCAAAGAGATTACCAGTCTATGCCTGGGATCCCCATTTCTACTCAGACACTAGACTGGGGCAATTGAAGTGCTCACCACAGTGTTTCTCTCAGTGATCACTGTCTAGTGTTGCCTGACATCCAGCATCTGAAAACCATTGTTTCATACATTTTGTACAGGTTTTTAGTTGTTTCAGTTGGGAAGTTATACCTGATCCCTGTTACTCCAGTTTTGCCAGAAACAGAAGTAATACTTTTAAAATCTTCTTTCTACCCTTATCTTTTTGCATTTGTACACTTTTATTTTGAAAGTTATTTCTCTGTACCAAGTATGTAAATTATGACTTTTTAGTTTTAACTACTGCTTTTGAAGTGGAAGTTTCAGGTAAGACTTGAATCCCAGTAGAGCACTGAGATATAATATAGAAAATGTTGTGCATTTGAAGGCTTATTACTCACAGGATGAGGCTTTCTAAGGACAGCAAAGCAGGCGCCCAAGTAGGTCTGAAAATGGCTTGAGAGAGCAGGGAAAAGGAGACTGGCTTGGCTTTTATTGTGACCGGGGGGTGGGGCTGCTTACTGGAGCAGGCTTATATGGTTTGAACTTGTGCTGGAGCCAGAGGAGAGCTCTCTTATCAGCTTGCCCACATGTGGGACAGAAGAAAAAGTGGGAGTGGTGAGGCTTGAAAGCTGTCAACAGTCAAACATCAAAAATGGAGTCAGACTCATAATTTACAACTCACCCTGATATTTGACTGATGACTGAAATGGGTCATGTTTCATTTAATTGAATTTGACCTTGTTTAAGTAAGTCCTTATGGCTCTATATAGGTCTTGTAGCCTGAGGTCAGTAAGGGAGGTGAAAGCTTCATTAAATGCCTTTTGCAAGAGCCCAACATTGTGTATGCTGAGAAGTGAAATGAGCATCTTGATCACTTTCAGTCACGTTTAGAACTCTGAAAGGGATAGGGAGTGAGGCCTTGTATTGTGGCTTTAAGTATGTGCAGAAACATGTGAGATCTTGGTTTATATTTTGGGTATATATGAGGCAAGAGATTTCCGGATCTCTTTACTCTAAATAAAGAAAATAACCTTGAGTGAGAAATTGTTCTTGCTGGACTAGATGGACAAATAACAGTGGCTTAACCGTTTTGAAAAATGTGCAAGTGGTGCCAAAATTTGGCCAGGGCACCCAGTGCATGACGTTTTGGACTGTGTTGGCCCTTGGATCCCATCCACGGTTTGCGATATCCTAGTTAAAGCAGCAGCTCTTGAGCGAGCATCCATCACATGTTGGTGTTCATAAAGTACAGTTCATAATACTTTTCATTAAATACATAAAATACAAAAAAAAAACCCCAAAAAACCCTCCCGTTGCTATTCACTCAGCTGTTCCCAAGGGGCTTCTCCGATAGCCAAGGGGTCTTTGAGAGGGCTGACTTCCTCCAGAAATAAGGCTTTTGGCAAGGTACCAAAGGGGAGACCACCCCCTCCTGTAAGTAAGATATGCCAGAAGGGCGAGGTTTGTCTCTTTCCTGTGGGTACCATTTCTATATTAGCAAAGAGGCCTTGGGGGCCTTGCTGAGCTTGCAGGGTGCTGCTTTCATAACCCAAGGCATAATGGGTATGGACGATCATGGTCAAGGCCTGTGAGAGCTTTTTGTTTCCAGGATGACCCAGTGTACAGTCAGTGATTGTCCCTTTAATGGGGCAATCTAATGTGGCTGAGGAGGGCAGTTTTTTACCCCAAAAGTCCATGGGCAACTTGTGGCCATCATGGAGGGTCCATAGACTTCAACAGGCATTAGAGGGAGTTGCTAAAGCCTCAACATGGAGGAGACTCTGGGGGAACACTAAGGAGAGTGCTATAGTATTGTAACTCAGACAGATTCTAGAGCCCTTTATTGTGGGGAGTATCATTCAAGGTGGGTCAGCTTGTGAAAAACAACATAAATGGGATTAAGAAAAATTTAAATGAGGAATATGTTGCCATCAGAACCTAACTAGGCCAAAAAGATGTTGAGCTTGTTTTAGTGCTGTGGTTGCTTAGAGAGTTGATAGCTGTTTCTTGACAGCGGCGGGATAGAGTTGCTTTTAGGAATGTGACAGCAGCATGTACCACAGTGACTTGTCTTCCTCACATAAGTGACCGACCATAAGTAGTCTGTATACAACATGAGTGGGCCTGTATATTCCACAGTGTACCAGCCTTTCTCCTGAGCTCTATCTAGAATTAGGGCCAATGCCCTAATTGAGACATACAACCAGTGGTCACAGGGTAAGAGCTTAGAGTTAGTCGCAGCTTATGCTGGAATCAAACTCATGATTCAATCTGAGATACGCAGATAGGTCTGGTCCTATCCTACGGCACATGACCCAGGGTCACTTTTTAAGTAGGACCCCAATCTTATACTCCTGTCTCTAAATGTTAGTTTTCAAAACTTTCTAATTAGGTCAGTTAAATCTATGACAGAGGCTCAGTAGGACTCAGCAAATGCAGCACAAAGCAGCACAGCTCAAAGTGCAAGCTTGCCAGCAGGCAGCAGCATAGCTCAAAGAATGTGCTAGACAACAAGCAGTAGAGCCAGTTAGCCAGTTGTTTGATCCAGTACATTCCCTTTATACCAATTTGCATCACCATTGGAAAAGAAAAGTTAAATAGTACATGATTATACTAAACCAAGGAGCTCCTGATTTAGTATATCAGTTAAAAAAAATAATTGTTATTGGTAGACGTAGAGGTAGGATGAAGGCACAAGAGAAAGTGTAATCATCTTTTCTAGGGTAGAGAAGGATTTAAAGAGAAGGGAATACTTGAGCTGGTCTGGAAGGAAGATTAGAAGTTTTCCAGGTAGAAAACTGGTGGACTGGGGATGGGTTGGATTGGTATTATAAGCTGAAAGAATTGCACATGCAAAGATGTGCAATAGTGCATTTAAATAACTGTAAGAAGCTCAGGATGGTTGAAGCAGAACGTTCACATCAGCCGCTAGGCTAAAGCAGATAGTGGAGACCTTTGTGCTCCACTGAAAGAAAATCATGATAAAGTTTGCATTTGGAAAGGTCAGTATTGCAGCAGTACATGAATGACTTAGAGGAAATGTCTGGAAGCCGGGAGGCCCAAGGCTACAGTTAGCGCATGTGGAACTTCTATGCAAATTAGGTAATGGTATCCTTTCTTAAGGTACTTTATTTATTGGAAAATATTCATATCACTGATTATAATGGATGTTTTATTGTGAAGTGAGAAACTTTTATAAAAAACATATAAATCTATAATGCCCATAAAGTAAACGGTACCTTCATCAACAATCTTAAGTGTGGTGAGTGTGCAGAGCACAGACTATACAAACATGCACATCTATCATCTATCAAGGCCAAAAGCAGCAATTTAAGTTGATATAATCCAAGGGCTTGGTGATCTATGGTTACTCAGACTCGAAATTCTAGATGTAAAATTTGAAAAAGTGGTAGAACTCTTAAGAAGTCTCCAATCCTGCCCTGTCCCTTGGGAAATGGGTGGATAATTATGTCATCCAAAAAATGAGCAATAAAAAAACAGGGTGGTGGTTGGAGGGGTATATTAGGAAATGATAGTTTGGTTTAGCTTTAGACATACTAAATTTGTAGTGTTTTTGGACTTACCTGTAGGAAATCAGATATATTAATCTGTAGCTCAAGACAAAAAAGTAGATTGAAGTCACAGACTTGATAGTCACCAACATATTGGCAGTCATAAAAGACATGGGAATATGTCATGCTTAATTACAGGAAATTGGATGGTTGAAAGAACCAAAAGTAAGCATGGCTCCTTGTCTCTTCCTCCCATTTTTTCTAATATTGTGACAGGGTTCTTGTATGATTTCATACAGGGAGAAATTGAGTCTCCCAAACAACTGGTATTGGATTGTCATCCTTCTACACTGATGTGTGGGGACTCAGAGACAGATTTAATTCAGTTTTAGAGAAATGAAGCAATGTGCCTTTTCTTGAATCTGCTCATTCATATTCTATATATAGAGGCAACAAAGCTTCCTGATTGAATACACTGGCTCTGGAGGCCAGTGTTCCTTCAACGTGAGAAAGTGACATCCCAAAGTGGAACATGGCACGTATAGAGAAGAACCAGCAAAATGGGGATAACACAATAATAAGGGCAATCTGGACAGAGAGGCAGAGAGTGAAGCGATAAGGGACTTTGAGATGAGATTGCCTGGGTTATAATGCAAACTCTGCCTCTTACTTGCTATATTAACACGTTAATTCTCCTCATTGGGTCAATTTCCTCATCTGTAAAATGGGATAATAATGGAATGACCTCACAGAGTTGTTTTATTAATCATAGGATTAAATGAAGTGATATGTATAAAACTTTTAATTTAGTACCTACCACATTTGTTTTTAGCAAATGCTAGTGATGTGCATTTTGCATAAGGAATCTATGTGCTTGCTGTCACTGTGTGTGTCTTTACAGTATGTATAGAAAAATGTTGTAACTATAATTGATTAATTGATGCTTATTCTAATTTATTCACAAAGGGATTTGATGTGGCACTGTCACTAGATACAAATATAAAGAAATTAGAATAAAAGGACAAATAAGTTGAGTCATATAAAGCCAAGAGGACACAGCAACACATGCCATAAAGTACAACACTATATCTGCAAGTGGTCATATATTCAGCTGAACAAATTAAAAAAGGTGGAGTATACATTTTGGCTAATTCTTCTTTCCAAGATAGTTTCTGGGTTCATGCCATTCCTGTATTTCCACCCTGCACTCCTTGCATCTTGGCAACGGAGTAGTGTTTCACTCTCCCTGAAGAGAAAATGTTTTCAAAAAGTTCTTTTCTCCTGTCTTCCCAATTTTGGTTAAGTGTTCTACCATATGCCCAACTCTCAGAAGTAAAACTTTGGGCATATCTTGGTTCCTTTCTCCCTATATCTACTCCATTAAGGACATGTTTTCCTCCTTTGCAGTGCCTGTCCCATCAGATCTCACCTTTCCATTCTCACTGCCATCCCTTTGGTTTAGATCTTCATCACTTCTTGGATGTCCTTTATATTATTTTCCTATCTGTTTTTCCCTCTGCCGTTTGATCTCACCCTATTTCAGTCCCTCTAATACATCTTTATCAGATGTATCAGTAGCTGCTCCAAACAGAGGTATAATCCTATTACCCACTCGCTGGAAAACTTTGAGTGGCTCCCAAATGCATTCCAAATACAGGATAAACACCTGAGGTACAAGGGATCCTCATAATCTAATCCCACTTTTTATTTCCAGATTAATCTTTTACCATGTTCCAATGCATAGCTGTGTTCTAACTGCTACCCCAGTGCTTTCTTCTTTCCTTGTTCCTGCATGTTTAGAGCAGTGTATTAATCGTCTCTGTGTTCCATGAAACACAGAGTGGAGTGCCTTGCTTAAGGTAGAGAGTTCAGGTAAAAACTAGAGTTTTCCTTTTTTGTGAATTGAAAACCCGTGGAGTGCTGCCCCCTTTTGGTTACAGTAGCCTAGAGTCCAAACCACCAAATAGGGAATGATGCTGAATGACTCATCTTTTCCTTTTGGTTCGAACCCTCATGGAAACAAACAAGGCAGGGTGAAATAATTCCATACTCTTTTCTCATTTTACCTAGCTTCAAAGACTGTTTAGGGAGATAGAAGATAAAATTCTGTATAGAAAACTTGGATCTCTACTGATACAAATCATATATGTAAACTCAGAGCTGGAGTAAAGCCAATAGTACTTTGAACATTTCCAAACCCTAAGAATATTCAGGCTTTAACATAGACTTTTATGTAAAAGCTAGGGGATGATCAAAGGACATATATTCCCTAAAGACTTTGTAAGGTTAAAGGACAGCCTCCGGATTAAAGGGATTCTGAGACAAGTAGCAAGGTGGTTTTTCACACTGATACTTGGTGTTTGGTCAAGTCAGAAATAATGTACCTGACCTAGAAGATAAAGAGTACTTCTTCCTTTTTTATTTTAATTAATTTTTTTATTGGAGTATAGTTGGTTTACAATGTTGTGTTAGTTTCTGCTGTACAGCAAAGTCAGTTATACATATATCCACTCTTTTTTAGATTCTATTCCCATATAGGTCATTACAGAGTATTTAATAGAATTCCTTGTGCTGTAAGTAAGTCCTTATTGATAAAGAGTACTTCTGTAGGACCTTGCTGGGTTCCCAGTTTGTGACTCCACCTGAGCCAGTCTTGAAGACCCAGCAGAAATAGAGAAGAAGGATGACTCAGAGTCCAGTAAGAATGATGGCCACATTTTTAAGAAGGGATGACAGGATGATAGATGCACAGGAAAAACATCCCAAGTGCATGAGGTCTCTTGATTATAATATGAACGTCTAAGGCTGTTAATTTTAGAGCTTTATAACCATGTCTTTGTTATGAATCACACTGAATCTCTCGAGGTATAAAGACAATGAATAGTAGATAAGCATGCACTATAAAGAACAGGAAATCTCAATTAAGACAGGCCTTGAGCTTTATCTCAAATGTCAATAAAACCAAACTTCCTTGGGTCTGAAAGGGAAAGGCATTCTAAAAACTGAAACTCAGCGGTTGACAGGATGCTCCACACCTCTTGGAGGAGGACGGAAATGTTGTGGGCTGGTGCCTGATGCAATCTTGGCACCATCTTTGATTAGGAGCTAATGTTAGCAGAAAGATCAGGTGTCAGTCATGACCAGAGTTGTTCTTTACTATCTTGAGAAGGTCACTGGATTGCTGCCCCTTCTTTTTTGAAACCTGATCTGGGGACCACAAACAGCCACAATGAGCTGGATCACTGCCATGTGTTCTAAATTGGGCTGACAAGGCTGACTCAGTGCCAGGAGTAGACACAGGATGCAGCTTGAAATATTCACATGGAGAGAGGGTTGGGTTCTTTTTCACTTTCAATAATGCTATTTGAAGAGACAAGATTGGATATGAACATCAAAGAGTAAATTAAGTGAGATTTGTCTTGCATTTGGATAGAGGAGATCCACAGAGGTCTGCCTCTTTTCCATGTTAAATTTTAGGTTGTGGGTTACCTTGCTGTCTTGGGAGGCTGCTGTTCCTTTCCAATGTAGTGGGCCTTCTCTTTAACACTGTAAATTTAAAATTAGTTCAAATGTCCGTGAGAAACAATGGAAGATCCCTCCTGTGAGCAAGGATATGTACATAGCCATAAACACAGTTTCTGTTATTTCTGTGTGAATTTGCCAGCTGCACCTCACTAGAGCTGAACTTTTGCTACATAAATAAAACCATCTGTTGTATCCCAAGAATTTCAGTCTCTAGAGAACAGGATCATAAACAATCGATCCTCCCCAGAACTTTCAGTATGTTAGTTTGAGTAAAGCTTTCCCACAGCACTGCTTTAATTATTTTATCTGTTTTTAATCTAAGGATTTTATAATTTGGTCTCTCTAATGTTTTTTGTGGGTATGTAAGGAAAAAGTCTACCCCACCACTTTTGGCAATGTGAAGAAAAAATGCATCCTTTAAGGTATTTTGCTGAATGGATCACAAATAGATACCCAGACAGATTAAGAGAGAGTTGGGAAGACGGAAGTATATTATTCCATTTTTCTGATGGGAAAATGAGACATAGAGTGATAAGTTCAAGGTCCCACGTACCACAACTATTAACGGCTAAACATGATCCAGATTTTGTGAATCCCAGTTGAATAATCTTTTTACTCAACACTGTCTTCAACTTGATGTTTATTTTCTTTGAAGGATGGATAGCAAGCATGTTTCTTAGTAAAACAAAGAGAATCCAATCTTTGACCAATTGACCAAACAAGACCCACCAGCTGGGAAATTGGTTGTCTCATAAAAGTGAAATTAGCTTCTTTCTGCTTTTCTCTTTTCTTTAACCTCTCCTGCCCTCTTTAGCAGAAATTGTTTAGTGTTATTTCATTTCATGGAAGAAATGAATTTCTAGGAGGCTTCTGAAACTAGAATATGTTTGTCTAGAAGACCAAAAGGGATTGATCACAAAAGTCTTCTCATTTTTAAAATTAATTAATTTATTTATTTATTTTTGGCTGTGCTGGGTCTTCGTTGCTGCGCACGGGCTTTCTTTTCTCCAGTTGTGGCGAGCGGGGGCAACTCTTCGTTGCGGCGTGTGGGCTTCTCATTGTGGTGGCTTCTCTTGTTGTGGAGTGTGGGCTCAGTGGCTTGCGGGCTCTAGAGTACAGGCTCAGTAGTTGTGCCGCAGGGGCTTAGCTGCTCCGCAGCATGTGGTATCTTCCTGGACTGGGCTCGAACCCATGTCCCCTGCATCGGCAGGCGGATTCTTAAGCAGTGCGCCACCAGGGAAGTCCCAAAACTGTTACCATTGAATGCTGGCCAGAGAGTGTCTCTATCCACAAAGCTGTATTAGAATCACCTGGGGAGCTGAAAAATGAAATACTAATGCCTGGATCCCACACCCAGAAAGTAGAATTTCTTTGGTCAGGGTGGGGCTCTCTAACATAATTCTAAACGTGCAGGCCGGGTTAGAGAACTACTAGCTGATGCACCTTATTCCACAGGGACAATGAGCCTATGGATTCCAGTCTTTCTGCTAGGGTGGTCTTCTTAGGAATAATTTTAAGTGAAGCTAAGAAATCAGGTAGCAATATGCAAGGAGGCTCAGGAGGGATGGAAAACAGCTGAATGTAGTGGAAAGACTCACTAAAAACTGGTTTCCACTTTTTCCTGAGATTTGACTAGTTCTCCAGTAAAGCTTGGGTGGTTGGAAGTATGGAACATAGATTGACAGGGTTTCCTGACCATGGCTTCTGCCAGAGCTGGCCACAGCTCCTCTGGCACCGTTTTTATAGCAGGTTGAAATACTATAGACTCTGCCTTTTTAACTTGGATGTTTAACAATGCTGTTGTTGTTATGATTTATTTTGGCACATAAAGGCATTAGTAGCAAGTATCCTCACTGAAATTGTATTTGGATGTGACTTATTAGGCTGCTCTATGCACACACTGATATTTACTGAGCTATTTGGGAACAGGATGTACCCTGCATCTTAAGTGACCATGAGCCTCCCCAGTCCAGTAAATACATACTTCAACTAGTACAATTTTTAAATATCTTAATGCTTAGAAGTAATAAAAAGAAATTCAAAGAAGTATAAAAAATAATTAAAGCTGATGTCTACTCTTTCTTCGGGACAACAAGGTATCACGGGTATCAAGTCAATGTTCGCAGTTTGGGAAGAATCTATTCATGAGTTTATCTTACGCCAAAACCATGGGCAAAGTGAATCCTTGTAGCTCGTTATGAGAATTAATCCAAGTTTTGTTTAGTGTGAGTATCCTTACTGGTTCCTCTTTAAAAATAGTTCTTCTTTTACTTTGTAGTTCGTGCTTTTCCCAGGCTGGTTCGGAGGAGCCTGGTAAGGCTGCAGCAAACAGGGAAAGGACAGCTGTCCACCTAAGGCACGCAGGTTCTCTGGTCGGAAGGCTTTCTGCTAGCATAAGGGAGTGCGCTGGGAGGAGATGAGGGTAGTTTCATCTGTAGGCGTGAGGTCACTAGCTCTTTACTTTCTAGGATAGATCCGTTCTGGCCATAAGACATACTTTAAGTTTATTTTTATATCGTGGCTTTAAAAATATTGGATATTGCCAGATACCTACTATTTTAGAACAAGGCAGGAAGGGCTAAGTGATTTTTTTTAAAAAAACTACTTAATGTGTTTCTTAATACATGTAAATTTACTCAAAAGAACCAAATATGGTATCGATTTATAAAGTTTTGTTCTGTTTGTTATTTCTCCTTCAAAATAAGAATGCCACATCCAAACAGTTAACCACTAACTTAGATGGGACATTAAAATTTTTTTTGACAATTGGTTCCTTAAAGGCGTTGGTGTTAAAATAGTTCATAATGATTCTATTGTAACAAAGTGACGTAAAAGAGTAATGCTCAGGGCCAGCTAGTGTGAGTGAGTTCTGGTCCCAGCTTCACTACTCACTAGCTCTGTGACATTGAGCAAATTATCTTGATCTCTGTTCACAGGGGGAGAGAGGGCACAGGGACTGCTACACCAGCTTTAAATACTGTGGTGCACTTAAACACTATTTACATTTCAATGAAGAAATTCTAACATGAAATTTTATACAGATTTGCTTTCAAGAAATTCATCTCTGTGTGTAAATTATTACTTTAATCATCCCTTAGAAGAACCAGTTTATACTCAAGAATATATAGCAAATTATTTGTGTAAGAGACATCAAGATGGACCCCCGCCACTCCCTGCCCACCCCCACCTTGCTCTTTCCTTCTATGGGAAAAATCTATTTCCCTGGCCTGTGTATCTTGGAAGTTCTGATACATTATTTTGTCTCTCTTGGATACCCTCAGCACACATGGTGAACTTTTTGATGAAACTAGGATGACAAGTCAGAGCCCAGAGCAAAACTTTCTGCTTGGCGACTGTCTCCGTTCTCACAGAACTTGCTCTGCGGCTGGTTTCTTACCTCCAGCAAAACTAGTGCAGTAACGTGAGGGCCCCAGCCTGCTTGTCCAGTCGTGGTTGCTGCATTGCCCTGACTGAGATGGCCTCAGTCCAAGATCAGCCAGTCACCTCCCCCCGACCAGAATTCTCTCTCAGATCCTTATTCCTAGTCCCTCCTTCTTCGCTTCAGCATAAGACCTTACTTTCTCACAGAATTTTATGGGAAAATAGAGGCTATGTGTTGCTCCATTTGGTTAAAAGTGAATTTCCATGCAGGAAATGTTGCTTTCTCTAAAATAAGGTCCTGGATTTTACATAAAAAGGAAGTTTCTCCAAGATTCTGTGAAGCATTATCCGACTGAAACTCTTGTCACTAAAAAGAAAAAGAGCATGTTCTCTTAACAGACAGGTCTTTTTGAAGGAAAATGCTGTGTAATTCTAGGTGAAAAAGGACATGTATATTTTTGTCCAATGTATTATTACATTTTAAATGAGGGGAAATAGCTGTCAAATTAAAAGCTTCTGATAATTGATGAAAATAATTAAAACCTAGTAAGTGGTTTTTGGAAATTATATTTAAAATTTTTTAACCATGAAACTCCTAAAAGTAAGTACAGTGAGTCCATAGTATGTATCCAAATATTTCATGAATAAAAAGAAAGTTATTACTTAGACAGTCAGTTGAAATTGGAGAAAATGTCCTCTTCACTGTTACACAGTATGGGCTTATTCAAAATGTTTTTTAAAACATATCTGTTGAGCTTTAGAAAATTATTGGTAGAGTTATCACAGCAAGGTTTAGAGAATTGGATATCTGTAATGGACCCTCTAACCCCCTTATCTGGAAAATACAGAATGTCCTCTAGATGGAGCACCAGGACTTTTCTTTGTTAAGATAAATAAGTCTTACTTTTGTGAAAGGAACTTCAGAACTTCATTTTAAACAGATAATAAAGAACCTATTCTTAACTTTGACATGTATTACCCGGAACATCTACTATTTGATGAAGGAAATGTTATATTTCAGACAACTTATCCTTGCATGTGCTGGAGTAAAATGTGTTTGATTTTTAATTCTCCAAGTAAGATTCACTGGGTTCTGGAGACTTGCTGTGGCATGTGCAAGAGCCAGAAAAGCTGCAGATGTTCGCTAAAGACTTGAGTATAAGTGAGAGGGAGGGATGGTGGAGGCTAAGAGCCACAAGGGTTAGGAAAAGTCCCTTTGCTAGATGGAAGCATTCTCCAGAGGTAGCTTCAGTGTCTACCGAAGAAGTAATCATGAATGTGAAATACAGAAAGGAAGTTTGAAGTCATCTAATGCATTCTTCTCATTTTACAAAAGAAGAAAAAGAGAATGAGAGAAGTAGATGTCTTTCTTTTATGCTGATGCAGTTAGTGATGTCACAGACAAGACTGACTAAGTAGTATGGTGAAGCTTTGTGGTTTTAGATGTCTAGCATCCAGTCCCTCTTCCTAAAAACACTGATTTTCTTTTGGGAATTATATTCCCCAAAGTGTATGGAATCTTGCAGTGGAAGCTGACGTGTCCCATGAAATTCCTTCTGTATAGCCAAGGGTTAGGTATGTGACCCAATCAGTTTTTGAGGGACTTCAAATCTTGAGCAGAGTTTTTGTAAGAAGATAGGAAAGAGTTGGAATTCATTTATCTTAGGTAATCTTATAACCTAATATTCATTTTACTAAACATGATTCTTTTTTCCCCCCAGCTTTACTGAGATATAATTGACTTATAGTATTGTGTAAGTTTAAGGCGTACAATGTAATGTTTTGATATATGTATTCATTGCAAAATCTAAGCATGATTCTTTAACCTTCCTATTAGTTCTATGAGATCTCCAATAACCTGATAATTCCCCTTTTGCTTAGGTTGGCCAGAGTTAGTTTCTGATACTTGCAACTAAAGAACCTTGTGATTCCAGCAACTACCATCCACCCAACAATGAAGCAAGACCTTCTTATTACAAATTTAAATCACCCAGCAGAGCTGCCTTAGGTCACCAAGAGTAATTTAAGACTGATTCATACAGGAAAAATAAAAACACTCTTCTAATTGCCCTGACCAGAAATATAATCAGAATACTCTGTTCTAGATTTTTTGAACAATTCCAAATTTTGAATTCTAGTCAGATTAATCTGACAACACTATTGTAATAAACATTTGTTGCCTCAATAAGAAAAGTTTTCCGTTATATAATGTTATGCTAGAGAACACTCTAAAATTATATTTAAGATAGCATTTACATTCTTTTCTGATGATAAAATTAATACTGATTTATTTTGCTCAGATTTTTTCCTAAATCTAAAAATTATATAAAATGAATAAACTGTTGCTTCTTTTCCTATTAGAAATGAGGAAAAAATTCTCCAAGCTGGTAAAGTGATACAAACAATAAGCTATAGAATTATGTGGGTCAGACTAAAATAACAATGAAATACTATGACTGTTGAAATTTCTTTCCTCATTCAAATTCTTTCTCAAAAGCATTTGGCTTAACCCTGCTATGTAGAAAATGTGTACAAAAACCTCCTTTTTCTTTTTAATGTAATTTCTTTTAATATACCCAGCAAGTAATCACTCACTCCCACCCACGGTATCTCAAAATATAATTTTTAAAAAGGAGTTTGATGTTTATAAAAGTTTCTTAGGCTATTATAACTAATCTTTGGAATAATGCAGTAGGATATGATTTATAAGCTGACAGGTCTCGTGTTTTAACAATGAAATCTACTAGAAACAGTTAGACCATTCTTATCTTAATGACATTTTAAGGCAAAATTTGCATTTTGGCTCAGCTTGCAAAGCAGGGGAAAAGAATGCTCCGAAGCCTGAGAGCAGGCACCTTGGCTTTCAAAAGCAAGCCAGCAGAGGGCTTTCCTGGGCTTGCTACAAGTGCCTTGTTAATGGCATATTCATAGCACAGTTGAAGAAAAATTACCTTATGAAATATAAACTCATATTAAAGGGAAATCAATTTCCTAGATGTGAGCTACCTTATTAAATAAAAAGAAAAGAGAAAGGCTGGTTAGTAGATTGAAATTTATATGATTTAATTCAACCTAAAATTTGTCTTTTTAATGTAACATCCTTTTGAAGGTCACAATGTGTGTTAATCAGGTAGAAGTGCAGGTAAAAACTCACCAGATTGTGGGGTCCACTCATATTAGATTTTGATGTAGGTGGTGCCCTACTGTGGCTTTAACTGGGTTGCCGTGTAGTGGAGCTGGAGCCAGCTCGTACTGGCTCGTGAAAGCCTATTATTAAATTTGCAGGAATTTAATGAGTCAGTTGGAATCACATTTGTAGCTCAAAATTGGCCATGGTGGGAATATTTACACCATGGAAATCTGCAAACACTCTAAATCTGGGCACTCCCCTTTCCCCTGAGCTGGTTGTTAAACATTTACCAGCACATCTCTGGATATAACAGAAAGGGGAGATTTTCTTAAGAATTGTGCCGTCTCACATCATTTTCATGCCCGTTCATGCCTGCCTCTGTCCAGGCTGGCTGAGTGCACAAAAAGCCATTCTTGAAGGTTTGGTTCCAGTGTCTTAGATATTGGGAGCTCAGTCTGGCTCTTTCTTCACCGACTAGTAGGTGGGATCTGGAGGTGGGCTCTGGAGTCGCCCCTGGGGTTTGGTGTGCAGGGGAATGTGTGCGGATGAGACAGTGAGCGCGGGCCTTGATGTGTCTGTGGGCACTGGGCTGCAGCCCCTCTCTCTGTACCTATTGTTTATTTTCTCCCCTCTGGTCTTTCACAGGTTATAGTAATTGAGATTGTCTCAGGCAAGGTTAACTTATGTCTCAGCTGTGCCTTCTAAAATGCTATGTCCTTTCAGCTTCACACCTCACATGGCATCTGTCATTGTCGATGTAATAATATTGTTATTTATAAATGTGGTGGGGCCTCAGATTTATGAACACCACATGCAGATGTGCAATGAAAAATTAGGTTCTTTATTTTTTTCTGTAGCTGACCTTATTATGGTCACCGTCCACAGCTCTGTTTGGTTGGCTTCGGTAAACGTCCTTCACAATTCCAGCCCCTTCCCTGGCTGGCCGTCTGCGTGTGGAGGTGTCACTGTCCTTGACTGTCTTTGGAACACTGGCTCTGAGGTCTGTACCGTGTTCTCTGAACTAGTGCTGGTCTCCGCTGGGAGTGGCTGGTCTGGACTTCTCTGTGGGTTGGTGACCTTTGCTATGCAGTTGTTCGTATCCCTAGTGTTTTGCTGATGTTTGCAACTGCTGATGGAAGCTGCTGTAATTCTTGCTTTGTTCTTCTGGTTATTTTCTGATGATTTTGGGCCTTACTTCAACTCTCACTGGCTTTGTGGAACCCTTTGAAGTCTGTGAATCCTTGGCCATGTATCCAACCACCAGACTTCTATGTCTGAGGTGGTTCTTTCTTAAGATAGCTGCCCTCTTGTGAGCTCCGAAGTCAGACTCTCAACAACCTTCCATAGCATTCCTATGGAAGCATGGTCTCATCTGTCAAGTGGCATCTGGGGGCTGCCAGGAGAGCTGCACTCAGGTCCTCCCTTTGCTTAATCCATACTTTGCTTCTACCTTCCACATGTCCTTTGTGGAGCCACCATCTTTCCTACCTTTGATTCTTTCTCCTCCACAGTCTTTCTGGCTGTGTGTGATGAGCTTTAACTCCTTCTTCCTCTTACCTCACTGGGAACTCCACAGAAAACTCTAAGACCTAATTCCTAAGTTCTGCCTCTTAATGTATGAGGGGGAGATAAGCAGTATAGAAAAATCTCCTTCTTTGGAGATTTTGGAAAGATCGTTGGAAAAGCTTGGCTTTTAAATTTATTATCTTTTTGTAGACAAAATATCCTATTTTGTAGGTTTGAAGCTGAATATTATATTTTCCTTTTTTCCTCTGAATAATATGAAATCCCAAATGCAGATGTATGCCTCATTCTAACTTGGAGAAGATCATACACGTAATATTGCAAAAGATAAAAAACATATTAATTATCCCCATTACATACATGTAACTTTGCTCACCCTCTGGGTTATACGCTCCATGATAGAAGGCTCTCCTACTGCTCAAGACCTGTTCTCTCTTCAAATTTGTAAACGAAGCAACTGACATAGGATTAATCTACAAAATATACAAGCAGCTCATGCAGCTCAATATCAAAAAACAAACAACCCAATCCAAAAATGGGCAGAAGATCTAAATAGACATTTCTCCAAAGAAGATATACAGATTGCCAACAAACACATGAAAGGATGCTCAACATCACTAATCATTAGAGAAATGCAAATCAAAACTACAATGAAGTATCACCTCACACCAGTTAGAATGGGCATCATCAGTAAATCTACAAACAACAAATGCTGGAGAGCATGTGGAGAAAAGGGAACCCTCTTGCACTGTTGGTGGGAATGCAAATTGATACAGCCACTATGGAGAACAGTATGGAGGTTCCTTAAAAAACTAAAAATAGAATTACCATATGATCCAGCAATCCCACTACTGGGCATATACCCAGAGAAAACCATAATTCAAAAAGACACATGCACCCCAATGTTCATTGCAGCACTATTTACAATAGCCAGGTCATGGAAGCAACCTAAATGCCCATCGACAGACGAATGGATAAAGAAGATGTGGTACATATATACAATGGAATATTACTCAGCCATAAAAAGAAACGAAATTGAGTTATTTGTAGTGAGGTGGATGGACCTAGAGTCTGTCATACAGAGTGAAGTAAGTCAGAAAAAGAAAAACAAATATGGTATGCTAACACATATATATGGAATCTAAAAAACAAAAAAATGGTTCTGAAGAGCCTAGGGGTAGGACAGGAATAAAGACACAGACATAGAGAATGGACTTGAGGACACGGGGAGGGGGAAGGGTAAGCTGGGATGAAGTGAGACAGTGGCATGGACATACATACACTACCAAATGTAAAATAGATAGCTAGTGGGAAGCAGCCACATAGCACAGGGAGATCAGCTCGGTGCTTTGTGACCACCTAGAGGGGTGGGATAGGGAAGGTGGGAGGGAGACGCAAGAGGGAGGGGATATGGGGATATAGGTATACGTATAGCTGATTCACTTTGTTATACAGCAGAAACTAGCACACCATTGTAAAGCAATTATACTCCAATAAAGATGTTAAAAAAAATTTAAAAAATAAAATAAAATGAGGATAATGATAAAAAAATAAAGATACCTTATATGATAAAAAATATATAGATATATAATTTATCATATGCATGTGTGTATATTTATGCGCATATATTAATATATGTGTCTATATACATAAATGTATGTATATGTGTGTGTATACATGCATGCATACGTGTATGTATACACACACACACACACACACACACACACACACACACATATAAAATCCTGCTTATGTTACTCCTTTGCTTCAAACTCTCCACTAGTTTCTATTCTTCTGAGGGTAAAGTCCAAAATTCTTACAATGGCCCAAAGCACTTGAATGACCTTCCTTTGCTGTTCTCACATCCCAGCCTTGGCACTGTTCTCTCCCAGCTCACTCTGCTCCAGCTGCACCAGCTTTTATTTCTTCAAACCTACTGTGCTCTCTCCTTAAGGCATCTACATAAGCTGTTTTCTCTGCCTGGTAAAACCTTGGTTCTCTCTGGTTAACTCCAGTTCTCAGTTTAAAAGTAACCTTCTCTTGGAAGTCCCTTCTGACCCTCCCCTTTCCTGCAAGACTCTCTCAAGGCATCTTGTACTTTCTTTAAGGGCACATATCACAATTGCAATTAAATAATTAACTTCATAATTATTTTAATGTTGTTTACCTCACTGAGGAAAGAGGTTATCATATTCATTTCTCGATTTTTTTTTTTGCCTATAATTATAGTGCCCATTCAATTAGTTTGAGATGATTTGAATGTTTTATCTTCATATGTTTTATCATCATACTACCTAACATAGTGTTTTACCCATAGTAAATGTCCTAGAACTTATACCAATAAATAGTTATAATTTTTATTTTCTCGATTTTTCCCCCCTGCCTCCTTCTATCTCTTCATCTGTAGGAAAAGGAGAGTTCTTTTTGAGATATTTCTGTGAAGATCAAAGCAGTCAAACTCAAACCAAGAAGTAAGCCAGGTGTTAGATTCTGAAATGTTGAATTCAGCTTCGTGTAGCAGTTTGCTATCAGAGACTTTTAAAAAAAATGCCATTGGAACTTCTAACGGATCACAGTTGCCTCCAGAAGCAAGTCCGTTATATTTAGCATGGAACATAAGGCTTTCCATGGTCTGGACTTTGCCTCCTTCTAGCTTCATTTCCCATGTCACTCCACCCCGCCCTCCAATCAATCCTGCCCACCAAGCCCACGTATCAGGAAAGGGAGATGATCATCATTATTACCATCACCACTAACAATGTTTATTAAGAATTAGTTTACACCAAACACTGCGTGAGGGCCTGTGGGGACATATAAAGATGTTTTAAGTCAGGATCACAGCTCTCAATCACCTATTAATCTAGTCGAAGTGACAGATATACTCATAAAAGATAAATTACAATATAAATCAGTTAAGTAGCAAGTGCCAAATAGTGGTTGAGAGCAGAAGTGCAATTTCCTGAGATGCCACTAGTGCTCTGCTTTAGTTTTATGTTTCTGCAAGTAAATGTGACTGTTGGGAATCAAGGAAAGGTAGGGAGGAGATATTTAATGTTCTGTCTGTCTCTTTGCAGATAAGTCCTATGATTTATCCACTGCTTTGTGTAGTCTTCCTTCCTCCTCATCTTCAAGACTATTGTAATTCAATCTGAATTCAGGATACAAAGGAACAGATGTTTGTCAATGACCGATAGCCCTCATCCAAGTCTCCTTGAGCCCTGGGCTTACTAACTTTACAAACTCAAATTTATTAGCCTGTGGAGAGCAGTGCTTGGATTCATTTACATGGAGTAGTTAACCTGGTCCACTGGATGAGGCCATGCATTCAAATACCAAAAAAAAGAGGCTTTGAAAACTCTACTTCCCCAAGAGTCTTATAGCAGAGGCATATATTAAGTTATTCAATTAACAAATATTTTTGAGACAGTGAGAAAAGGAAGTGATTAAAATGTGTTCCATGCCCTCAAAAACCCACAGTAGGTGAGACAGACCAGTAAATATATAATACATTGTTCTGAGAGCAATGACAGTGGTATGGATGATGCATCACACAAAGGACTGAGCACCTTGTTATTGGAGAAGGGCTACACAGCAGGGGTGATGTTTAAATTTAATCTAGAAGATGAGCAAGAATTAGCTTGGGGAACTCCCTGGCCGTCCAGTGGCTAGGACTCCGCGCTCTCATTGCTGAGGGCCCAGGTTCAATCCCCGGTCAGGGAACTAAGATCGCACAAGCTGTGTGGTGTGGCCAAAACAAAAAAAGTTCAAGAACTAGCTTTGCTTTACCAGAAAAGAGTGGGTATTAAGTCCCCTATGTCTAATCCTGTGTATTTTCCTATCTGTTTTACCAGAAGTGGTAGTTCTGAGGCATAACCTGTGAGAAAAAGTAGAACTAGATGCTTTCTTCCAGACCTAGTGAAGACCACTCTGAAGAGAAAGCCCTCCCAAGTTCCAGCCAGGGAAGGGCCATATCACCACCTCTAACTGCTCTACCGAAGTACTGACCTTACTAATTCTTCTAAATAAGGAAAGTTGATGCTACAATATTGTTGCATATAACTAACAACCCCAAATCTTAATGTCATACTACACATTTATTTTTCTGGACCATGTGAATCAACTCTGAGGCTATTTTATGCTGCAATCTTTTCCACATGTTTCCTCGTTCTCCTCGGACTAGTGGCAACCCAGGACGTATTATTCTTCCGAGGGATAGCAGAAGTGCAAGAGAACAATCCAAAATGCTGAAGCACATGTAAACCCCTGCTGGAGTTGTGTCTGTTAACGTTACACTGGCCAGAAGAGTCATGTGACCAATTCAAACATCAATGGGGAAGTGAAGTATACTTCTACTACTCCAGTGGGAGGTATTGCAAAAGCACACAGAAAAGGGAAGACGTGATTCTATAACAAGGAGAATATGAATGAACAACTGGGAACAATAATCTATCCAAGTGTGTTCCTGCCTGTTGTCTGCATACTACCACATAATTCTTAGATGAAAGCCTTCATCTCCAAGCCACTCAGTCCTGAAAAATGTCTCCCAAACCTCCAGTCTTGTCACAACGTCCCTGTGTCACTGAAGTTGCCCCGACTCCCACCAATGGAGTACTGTAAGAGAAGTCTAACCTAGAGGTTCTCCTGGATCTGACTCTCGGGTAGCAGAAGAGTAGCTGTATTCAGCACAGTGCTTGGTGATAAAGAGACTATTTCACAGTGCCTCATTTCTGTTTCTCTTGGGGTTCTCACTAGCAACTTTCATCTCCCCTCTATACCGTTCAAGAAGATTTTTCTGGGAAAATGTAACATCTTTGGGTATATATAAATCCTAGTTCTCCAATTTTTTCCTGTGTCTAAACAGATGATTTGGGAATCTTGGAATAGTAAACCCCATGTAGTTTATGGTATCTCTTACTAGAAGGTCATTGTCCCAAGATCAGTAGTTGGCAAGCTAGAGACCCGGGAGAGCCAATGGTATAGTTCTTGTACAAGTCTGAGTCTGAAGGCAGAAGACCAATGCCCCAGCTCAAAGACAGTCAGGCAGAGACAGCGAATCCTTGCTTACTTGCCTTTTTGTTCCATGCAGTCCTCCAGTGGATAGGAGGAGGCCCACCCACTCTGCGGAGGGCAGTCTGCTTTGTTCAGTCTACCAGTTCACGTGTTAATCTCATCCAGAAACACCTTCACAGACACATTCAAGATACTGTTTAACCAAATATCTGGGCACCCTGTGCTCCTGTCAAGTAAACACATAAAATCAACCATCACAGTCAGTCATCCTCCTTTTTCTCAGTTCCTCTGTCTCAGTCATGGATCACTGCATGGCAAGGAATAAAATCCTAACCAAGTTAACTCAAGTAAAAAGGAAGTGATTGGATAGATGTAGTCATAGAAACCAAAATGTGGTGAAACATCTTCTCCGTCACTTGTTTCTTTGCTTCCTTCTGAACATCTGTTCCATTCTCCTATTTCTTTTTGCAGAATAGCTTTCTTTCTTATTTAACAACATGTACATGATTGGAAAATAGCTGCCATCTCTAATTCTGTGTGACCACAAAGCCCCAGGGCCCACAGACTTATGACTACATGTGACTTTCATCTCTATGATTTATGTTTCAATGCCTGAGAAAGAGAATTGGATCCATTGCTAGGACCACCGTATATTATTTCGTTTAGCGTCAAGTGCCTATCCCTAGTGGCCAGAGAATGTAAGTGCCTTACTTCCTATTGCTGCTGTAACAAATTACCACAAACTTCATGGCTTAAAACAAAAATTTATTATTTTATGGTTCTGGAGATCAGAAATCTGAAATGAGTTTCACTGGGCTAGAATCAAGATGTTGGCAGAACTGCATTCCTTCTGGAGGCTTTAGGGGAGAATCCATTCCATTGTCTGCTTCTAGAAGCTCCCTGAAATCCTTGGCTGGTGGCTGCTTCCTCCATCTTTGACTCTCTCTTCCACTCCAATCCTTCTGACTCCTGCTTTCACTGATAAGGACTCTATGGTTCTATTGGGCCCACAAGGAATTAAGTTAGAGGAGTTGTTAACTTAATTACATCCATAAATCTCTTCTGCCACGTAAGGCAAAATTCACAAGTTCTGGGAATTAGGACGTGGATGTCTTTGGGGAGCGATTATTCCACCTATCATAGTGAGAGTTGTAAAGATGTAATGCCAATGGAGCAGAAGCTATGTAGCCTCTGGGAGGAGTTTCTCTGCATAAGAAGTGTGGAAAGAGTAGGCAAATGAAATAACAGACACACTTCATCTTCCCAAACAAGGAACTGTTTACTAGTAGGTAGTGAGGCTGGCCCTCAACCTCCACTTAATTTTTCTGACCTCTGCTTCTTTCTCCTCCAATGGGATCTATCAATGCCTCCATATTTGTAATGCACTTGCATTCCTTTTTTTGTACTAGAATAGACTACTTTGGTATTTAATTTTCCCTAAGCTAGATTCTCTATTACAACACAGATGCCTAACCCCCTTAGACTCATGGATCAGAAAACACTGGATGTGATGGAGGTGGGGTTGGGGATCCATGCTTCTAATATACTCCCTACG
Source organism: Balaenoptera ricei (assembly GCF_028023285.1). Taxonomy (NCBI): domain Eukaryota; kingdom Metazoa; phylum Chordata; class Mammalia; order Artiodactyla; family Balaenopteridae; genus Balaenoptera; species Balaenoptera ricei. The sequence continues at coordinate 67,696,748 of NC_082648.1, forward strand.
TGATTCTTGCATACACCAACGTTTGAGAACCACCTGTGTATTCTAAGGTAAAGCTGATAAACTTATCTTGTTAGAAGAGAAGACTGAAAAAAACTTTGCAGAGGAGCTAGTGTGTTTTCACTGCAGCTTTTGGGAGATAATGATAACAATTTTGCATGTAACTCAGTAAGACTCTAATTCAGGCTGGAAGCCAGGGAAGAGGTCATGTCAAGATAAGGGGGAAACACTTTTTAGGGCTGATCCGACCTTCATGTGACTCTCAAATCACAATGAAGGGCTTAGTTTTTTCTGAGTTATGTTTTCATACTGATTTGTGCTCTGCTGAAAACCACAATGATGCCACATCTCTAAAGGCAGTCTTTCTGTATTAACCTTGCCAACTTAGAAAAGGTAGAAGATGATAAGCTGATGTTTGACACTCCAGGCTGCAGGTTGCAGTGGCTATTGTCATAAATCATTGTCAGGTGTCTGAGGTGGAATCTTGGTGTTATATGAAGTCATCTCAACCATGACACTTAGGGATCTGACAGTTTTTCTTTTATATTTTAAATAATTTGATCCAAGTATGAGATGCTTTGATATGCTTTCTTTATAAATTTATAGTTGTTTGTTTTGAATAACTTGGATATAATTATTAGAAGAGTTAAATAAGTACGTACCTGTGAATCATAGATGGCTCCATATCACAAGTTTGTAATTCAGTTGAGAAAGTATGTTGCAAATACATAAAGTAGTAACCTAGAAAATGAGAGCATATAACTTTTGATAGTTGATGGTTCTGTTTTTTGGCAGTGCAACAGATTAGATGATCTAAAAATTTGTCAGCTATAAAATACTTGGGCATGCTGAATAAAATAAAGTATTCATCTATTTAAGTGGTTGAATAGAAGTAAGGAATATCACCAAAGGCCAAAAACAAAGCAGAAACTAGATTTGGCATTCCCTCACTTTGAGTTTGGGATTTGAATTTATACTCAATATGCTGGGCACCCTCAAATGGAGAAATTAACATGAAATTCCTTGGAGCAATTGGCAGAAGTAAATGCAAACTCTTTTTTGGAGGGGCATACCTTCAACCCCGGCAGTAAAGAATTACCATAGAAAATGTTCTACCAGACATGAAACCAAAATTCAAAATTACAAAACCTATGCGGTAACCCACCCTAAGTGTGAGAAGCCAGCACAGCAAGCAACAGGGTTAGAACCCTCCTCCTGCTGAGAAATTCAAGTAATATTATCCCTCAGCAACTCTAAAATAAATAAATCTAAAATGACTGAAGATATAAAATGGAATTGGAAACGTGAGAAACCAACATAATTTATATTGTTATATGTGTAGTACATTGTATATTATACTATATATTATAAATGCACATGTAATGTGCTATAGTATGTAAGTGCTACAGTAGTTTAGAAAATAAAGAGAACTGTAGGAAATATTGGTTTTATATCAAGAACTTGATGCTAAAATGTTGACAAGACAAAACTTTAGTTGTAGGAACATTACTTCTTTCAAGATGAAAGATATTGCAAATCAGTGGCACCATAGCAACTTGAAAAATGAATGTCCCTATAAAACACAACACATTAATTTCTGTGGGTGAGCTTTAAATTGAAATCATGACCAACATAGATACCACTTATGACACACAGTCTGTATTCAGAAAAGCTAAGATAGATGTCATTTACAAATTAAACTATATGAAGCATTCCAGAAAGTGCTAAGCAGCACACCTCCTGAAAGCATAAATAGAACACTGCAAAACTATCTTACAATAAGGCAGTTAAATTCAGAGTGGTTAAAATCACGTCAAAGATATAGGATTCTTTTTGCTGCTCAATGATAACATAAATTCTAGATAAAATCACTGAACCTGAAATGTGTTAGGTTTAGTAAGGCAAGTGAGGAATAGTTGCATTTCACTAGTAGAATGTGATATGATGGGAATCAAATGTTATCTATTTTAGATTTGATTTCAATGAATGAAAAATGAGTGTTTTATAAATCACCATAGAAATTAATTTTTCTTAAAGATGATGAACTTCGTTTAAAATACCCCTTTCTTTATTATTGACGTATAAACTATAAGCCCAGCAATTTCCCATTCCTGCCAGTTGTTTTTAATGTGGTGTGTTGAGGGCAATAGGCTGTCAGGTGTCAACTTTCTAAAGCTCATATTCCATGTGGGAAAATGTGCCGTGTTCTTGTATCAGAAAGGGAACTGTTTATCTCATGCATTATGTAGTTGCCTCAGACTTCTTATGAACTTAATATCTCTTCACATGCTGGTGACTGACTCACTTTTTGCCAGAGTTCCTTTGTCAGAGTAGAATGAAATATAAAAGCTGTCAACTAAATTTTGACAGTAATAACTACATGTAGCAACGGTCATAAATTCCTTTTTTTGTGGCTCTGGGTCTAATCTTTCATCTAAATTCTCTATTCTACTGTAGCTATTCATGGAAGTCTATTTTACCTATTTTCATGCAGCCTACCATTTAATGTAATGAACTCATAATGTAGTTAGTTGAAAAAGAACTTGGAATTTCTGGTATTGTTTTCTCTGCCATTGTTCATTCTCCTTTACTAATCTCCGACCTACTCTAAGCCTGGATGGAGGAGGAATAGAAAGCCATCATATGCTAAACCTCTAGCTATAAAAGAATGGTCACCCTGAGAATTCCCATTATAATTTCTTCTATTTTCTTTACCAGACAAAATAATTTATAGGTTTTAAATACATAGAGTTCAAAATAGAATAACAGTAATAAATATGCCAGGTGATATAACCTTGGAATTTTCAACTTTAACCAGTGAAAATGGCTGTAATGCTTTTGAATCAAACGTTTAAAGATACTGTATGAAATTTGAGATGAAAAGTTGAGAGTTATTACATTTGAATTAAGAACGTAAAATATCCAAGTTTATATTAGAAAGAAATACTTTTCACAGGCTTTATATTGCTGTTTACTAATCCTTTTTCACCAAGTTCTGGTAGTATTTAGAAATAACTATAAGGGTTATCAAAATGTTTCTTTTTTGAACCATGAAATTTAACTTTGGTTTCCATTTGGGATTTTTCCATAGGTATGTCACTTGTGACAAGCAGCTACCAGATTGGGGGAAAAAAATCCTGAAATATGATTTATAGAATCTTCATATTTTAGGTCGATTTTTATGGGAAATTATGAAGATAAGAGAAACTGTTGTAAATTAAGGAGGGGACTTAGTAATGTATATTTGTTATGTACATTTCCATGTTTTTCAGAAAGAGTTAATGAGCATTCTGTGTAAATCAATTTGGTGCCTTTAATTTAAAAAATTCTTTGGAGGAAAATTATTGCTCTCTAAACAAATTTCAAGCTTAACTTTTTTTTTTAACATCTTTATTGGGGTATAATTGCTTTACAATGTGTTAGTTTCTGCTGTATAACAAAGTGAATCAGTTATATGTATACACATATCCCCATATCCCCCCTCCTCTTGCGTGTCCCTCCCACCCTCCCTTTCCCACCCCGCTAGGTGGTCACAAAGCACGGAGCTGATCTCCCTGTGCAATGTGGCTGCTTCCCACTAGCTATCTATTTTACATTTGGTAGTGTATATATGTCCATGCCACTCTCTCACTTCGTCCCAGTTTACCCTTCCCCCTTCCCGTGTCCTCAAGTCCATTCCCTACGTCTGCATCTTTATTCCTGTCCTGCCCCTAGCAAGCTTAACTTTTAAATTTATTCTGTATTCACATCTTCTTAAGTGTCTAGAATATTTTAATTTTGATTGTGGTTGAGTAGATACATAATTTTTAGACCAATAATTAGAATGTAACTATAAGTAACTAGGCCTGTTTAGACTTATATTAATTTATTGTCTAGTTAGTTTGAGTAATGACCAATAAACTTTCAATAAATATTTATTAGACACATATTATACTTAAATTATTTAATCTAATCCATCAAAATTTAAAAATGAGTGTACATGTGCAAGTGTGTGTGTGTGTGTGTGTGTGTGTGTGTAGGCATATAGCTACTTATATTTTGGGGGAATTGGTGTGGTTTTCCTGCTTTAAAAATGAATTTATAGGCAAACATCTTCTCTTGGCTCATAGAATCAGCAATTATGTAGGCAATGGAAAGGCATTAAAATCATGTAAAGCAAGAGTAAAAGATTATTGAGTTTGAGACACAGAAAAGAAACTGTTTATATAGTAGATGTTGGGCATGCAATATATCAGGATGTTAAGGATATTTTCACAGAAAGGACCAGGAAATCAGTGCACAAAAAGTGTCTGAGTACAGCAAGGTATTAAGAACTGCTGTGTGTTTTTGTCTCATAAGGTAGTTCCTGTGTAGTTAGATATTCCTTACCACTGTGCCCCCATCTGTTAAGTGAGTCTGATACTTTGCAGGTAACTGATGGGATCTGCCATAGGAAATGTGCACCCATTATATAATCATGGCCTTCCCTCATTTATGGGGCTTAGATCATCTCTATGGAGTTCATTACGAAATATTAGAGCTGTTCTCTAATGCCAATCCAGGTAGTCAATCGCTTCCAGAGAAGAGCGCACTTAGTGTTGGATTAAGAAGTTCTTTTTTGTTGTCTAATTGGATACTTGTCCCAGAGGATGGAAAAACAGGGTGTGAAGGAGGGTTTTCAGGATTAGGTGAGTTACTTTATTTTCTTTTTAAAGTCAAATATTAGAATATCATCTTTTTGTGTTATTATCTGCTTCTGTTGCAGAATGTTTAACAGAAAGATCTCTGGGCACATGTATATGTCAACTTAAACTACACTGAAATGGGACTGGAGTTGAAAATATATGCACATAATTTTAGTTTACTTATAATTCTTAAAGAAGAGTTTATGAAAACATCTAGACATTCTAGGAATGATTGATAGGATTTTATTTCAAAGGACAGTAATTATTTTATGAATAACACAGTCTTCTTTCAAAGGACAGTAATTATTTTATGAATAAAACATGGAATAGATCACTAATTAGGAATAATGCTTATCTCTTATGACATCGGGAGATAACAGGGTTTTTTGTTTGTTTGTTTGTTGCGACTGATTTTAGAAGTCATAAAAGGCTAATATAGGCTAAAAAGGCGTATGATGTGCAGGAGCGGGATAGGGTGTAACTAATACCGGCTCAGGTAAGAAGCTGCCATGCATTGCTAATGAGAGATTCAGCCAAAGGGTTGCCTGCAAGTTCTAGAGCTTCAGATGCTGTATGTGGTTAGAAATCCTGGAATTCCTTTTTGAATTACTTTATTACAAAGCTAAATTTATAAGAATTTGAGCACTCTACAAGTACTCATACTTCTAAGATGCCATCTTAGTAAAGACCAACAATTTGGTTACATTTCAGGGAGAAAGGCTATACTGAAATGAACATTGTGAGAAAACTCAATTTAATGATACCTTGGAGTATATTCTTGCTTCATATACTGCTGTTTTCATTACAAGGTAAGAACTCATATTAAACTTTTACCTCATTTTATTGTATTTTAGTCTTCCTTGTAAATTGTAGAAACTGTTTCCTCTTATACTGTAAAACATTTTGAAGTCATTAGGATGGGTATATACTAAATGACACCCAGATCATTTTTTGGGAAAATTTTTAATAATATAGATAATTTGGAACTTTTAGTTTTCATTTTCTGAGTCTCTTTTTTAAATGTTAAAATCATGATGGGGAGGGGGAGGGGTGAGATGTGACAGGGTGAGAGAGTGTCATGGACATATAAAAAAAAAAACATGATTTTATCATAATATGCAGCTGTACTGGAAGAAGCTCTGATTCTAACTTTTTCTCTTCTAAGTAATGATTTTAAACAGTTGTGTAATTTAAACATTTGAAATTTTATAAAAGATAAGGAGACATTGAGTACTTAAACTTTCTTGATGCCATCAACCCAAAGAATGGTAAAGGAATGCTTTAAGAAGGACTTCAGTGTTTGAGACTAAGAATTGATTTTCAATTATATTATAGCAATATTTATAAATTAATTTTTATAAAATATTTTTATGGCAGAAAGCATTTATTTACATTCAGTTGTTAATTTTTAATCCCTGAAAAGGGCTGTATATTTTGGGGCTTGTAGAGGAAGTGGGAGAAATTACTGAAGTGTAGAAGACCAGCGAGGTCACAGACACTATCTTCCAATCCTAGTAGTGACTGAAACTCCAAAGAGAAAATGTCTTAGAGCATTGAGAGCTGGAGGGGACTTTGAAGATCAACTTGGCTACCACTGTTATTTTGTGATGTGTTTGCTTAAGTTTGGCATTTACTAAGTCGTAGGACTGGGACTAAAACTTGGATCTCTGACTTTAAGACTAGTGCTTATTCCACTGTATCATGTCTCTGTGTAAATCAAGGTACACTGCCCATTCTTTCTGAATTACTGGTCACCCTGATGTCTCACAGGGAATTTGCTGGTCAAAATCCTCTAGAAAATGTAAAATAACTAATAGCAAAACTCAGTCTAAGTTTCAGAATTCAGGTTTAAATGATCTGTTTTATAATCAGATCATGTGATCAAGATATTTGGATAATCTTTTTCATTCATATATATATATATTTATTTCTGGCAGGTTATATTTGTACTTCATCCATCTTGACGAGAACATCAAAGTGAGTATTTCTTGTTCTTTATGCCCTCTAAAACATAAAGATAATGGGAATGAGCAAAGAGCTCAGCAGGTCAATATATCTGCTTTTGAAAAAATAAATATTTTACAAAATAAGGGCATGAGATTTAGTTCTTTAAAACATTTCTACAAATTAAAAATTACTAGGCATTCAGTTCCTTATTTATGAAACAAAAATATTTCCTTTCATTTTAATTACAAGAGGAGTTTTTGGTGGTGTCCAATGACTGTAGATACTGAGGAGACATTTTCACTTCAAAGACTTGAAAAGAAGTTATATTCAGTAATTTCCTATTTCCTATTGTTATTATTAATGTACATTGTTGATTAGAAATGTGCTGTATTATTAACATAGAGTAAAATAGTTTTTAATGATAGAAGAATAAAATGTTTCTAGCAGTAAATAATGAAAATCATTTTTTGGACTAAACTGATCTGCTTAATGCAAAGCGGAATTCTACTCACTGTTTGATTTTGATAACCCACAGTTTGATGTGCTTATGCACATTAATGTTAATCTGCCCTTCAAGACATGGAAAGAGAGAGAATCGAGTATTACGTTTGAAAAATGTGAACCTGCACTTGTCGAATACTTATCTCACCAGTTTTATGAAGGCATGTGGAGAAATTATCACGCATGTTAGTGCTACAGTGTTACACTATTTTGTTTATTTCTCTATCTCAAAGTTCCTTCCTAAAATGCAGTTTACATCAGAGACTGGAGAGATCTGGGGACACTCCCAAATTTTGTAAAATGAGACAGTGCCACCACCCAAATCTAACCCCTCCAAAGGGGGGAGGGGGACCTTTTCAATGTTAAACCAAGAAAGACCTCTTTGATAAAGTGATGGAAATCAGGAGGAAAACACCAGCTCTCTCTTGGGAAAGGCTTGTTCAGGTTGCCTAGGGACCTTTGACTATACAAGTTCTTTTTGTTTTCTTCCAGAAACGGGTTTAATGAAAATCAACAGAAAAGAGCTCTTTTAGCAGCCCAGGTAGGTTATGCCTCAGATGGAGAGAGAGGCAGAGAAATAATCCATCCTGCTTTGGGCCTCTGCTGTCACTTCAACAATGAGACCTTTGTGGAGGTGAATAAAATGCTAAAAACAAGACAGGAAAGAGGAGGAAGAGGCAAAGTAACTTCTCTAGTGCTGTTCTGTGACCCTCCAGTTCAGGCTTAGCTCACATTTACTTGTTTGTGGTCAAATGATTTTTGCTATTCACCTCGGTTCCCTACTGATAGGCTCCCAGAATTTGTGGGAGATTTAATCTCACTACTTGCCAGAACATTTTAATTGGTTTAAAAATTAAGCACAATGATAATAGGACAAGTACAAGCAAACAGGGGCAGAGAAAGGTATACCTGATCTGAGTAAAGTACCACAAAAGGGCATCAGAGGTGTCCTAGTGTCCTGACAAATGGGTTTTATATTATCTAATAAATCTAAATTACAGGCATTGATGAAGAGGTGACCTTTCTTTTTTTAGAGGGGTGGGGTAGCACTGAATTTGAGGAGGCCTTTTTGCTTGGGTCCCTCTATATAAAGGATATTGGATAACATAACTGCAGTATCTTCAAATTATAGTTGGAATGTTTAAATGGGTGGATTTTAAAAAATATTTCTCTGTTAAAGATGGATGGTAAGATAGAGAATCCTAACTCAATATTAAGACATTTCTTTGGAAAGTAATATTACTTGAGTATTTACGTAGCAAACAGCTTATATATTCAAGGTCTTTGTCAAATGCTGAATTGCAGTAAGTTTCTATTAGCATTTTATGATGGATGCCTGTTTTTTTTAATATTTTGTGAGCTTAAAGAGAATTGCAAAAAAGAATAGATGACAGATTTGATACGCTGTTGTGATGATTCAGAAGGCAGAACTAATTTATTCTTATCAAGAGTGGAGCTCTTTCTTTGCACTAGAATGGGCAAAGGATTGTCTATGGAAGGGAAACACTTTTTTTTTCTTAAAAAGAGTATTTTGTGTACTTAAGTACCTATGTATCATGTGAAGTGGTTAAAATGACTTTTCTCTGAGAAACGTCAAGTTGGCCAGTAGACCATATCAGCCACAAAAAGATATCAACGTGACTCAGCAGAAAATCCAATTTTGAGACAAACCGCATTCTGGTAGAACCCCCTAGATTGAAGAACCTGTGAAATATACCCCACAGGTGTCACATGAAACAGCCTGTGGATGGGCTTCTACTGTTGACCATTTGGATGTTTTTAGAATTTGTATAATTTACCCCCCCCCCCAGAATTATCTTAATACCTCCCTTTTGTTAATAAGTGAGGAACACACTTGCCTTGATTTCCCTTTTAGAGAGAATGAAGAGCTGGACACTTGCCCTTCTCTTTCCTGCAGCTAGAGAACACGCACCAACATTACTTAACATCTGAACAAATTTTAAGGGAAGAAATGTTAAAGAAGGGCAGTGAGGTCGCAATCATGCGTTTCACTGTTTAGGATTGAAATTTCATCCGTTATGAGGCCATTCTTGTCCACAGATCCACTCCCCTGCTCTAGGAAGACGGAGCACTGATGGACAGATAAATGTGCACATAAGGACTCAGGAATATGTTGGCAATGAGATAACAATGACCAGAGAAAGGGTAGACAGAGACTTCTGTCAATGGTGTAATTGTGCGCTACAGTGATTTCTCATCTAAAGACTGTATTTCTCTGTGCTTCTCACCCTCCTGTGGAGACGTAATCAGCACGGAGGAAGAATGGGTTGTCCTCTTTCATCGGTTATGTGACTATATGCACCCACTGCTTGGAATTTTTTTGCAGTTGCATCACATTTCAAAATTCTTCTCCTGAAAGCAGGGGCAGATTATTTATTTATTAGAGGTTGCATGCAATTTGTATGTGCAGGAGTGAGGGAGAGAGGAAAGGGAGAGTAGGAAGGGAGAAAATCCAGCACAGCTCTGTTGATGAGGGGCCTTCGTGCTTTAGGCATCTGGGGCTCAGCCTTGCTGGCATCCCTCTGAGGAACTGTGTACAGTGTTTCAGAATTGTTTCTCCAAGGGATGGGGGAGCTGGTCTACTTATCCACCAACACCAGCCTCTCATTCATTGAGGGCAGCTTCTGGGGGGACTTAAATCCCCTGAAAGTCATTTCTCTTGTCTATCCTGCTTGGACTCTACCCTAAGGCAGAGACAAAAAGAAGCCGGTGCTTGAGGGTCTCAGTGTGCACAGAAACCCAGATGCAGGTGAAGTCCAAGGTGAGCTGAGAGGATATGTGGAGGAGCATCAACAGAACATTTTATAGTCATGGTTCTAAACAGCTCTGGGAGGCAGATCATTCCCATTTGCATAATGTCTATTTCTGGTTTAGTTGGTATTTGTTGACAACACACAAGGGACCGTGCTAGAGGTATAACCATGAACAGCGGTGTTTGTTCTCTAGAAATTCAGTGCCTAGTGGAGGTAGACCTGTAAAGAAGTCATTTCTGTGTAACATGTTCATCGAATCTAAGACACCACCAATTTTTTGCCATTATTTGTATGATATAAAAAAATGAAAGAGCTCCCAATTATAAATGTAAGATGTGCCATTCTGAGTTCAGATCTGTTATAAAAATAAAAGCTGTGTGTCATGACTTAGCATTAGTGAAATGTTGTAGCATGATGAGTGGAATGCTGCAGAGATTAGGATGCTGTGGTAACCAGGAGGCCGGTGTGCTAAGTACTTATTGTGATTTCCATGGAGGAGGTGTAGCCTGAGTTGGGTAAGAGGATATGGAGTGAAAAACAAATTATGTATTTCTGCCTTGGTCTAATGTTGTCAAGTGTATTCAGTTTTTGCTTAATAATAAAAGTAGGTAACATGTTTACAACACTTATGTGCCTTGCACTATTTTTGGTGATTTACTTATCCCATTTCATTTAATCCTCACAATTCCGTGAGGCAGTTATTGTCATTCTGTTTTGCAGATTGGGAAACTGAGGCTGAGCAGGTTAAATAATTTGTTCTAGTTTATAAGCCTGTATGAGACAGAGTTGAAGTCACTATACACTCTTAGTGAGCATCAGTGATGATTCGTTAGCGCCAAAGGAAGAAGAATTTGGTGCCCAGTAATATTGGTTGTTGTGTTAGATTTAGGCAGTTGCAGACAATATAGCTAAAGAGAGAATAAGACTTGTCTTGAGGGAATCCAAGTCATAGACTTTTGTGAGTCTGACTTAGTTTGAAGAGAGAGGAAAGGGAAAAAAGAGGAGATTGAACAGTGAGGACAAAACCTTGGAGGAATGAAAGCAGGAAACAATGAACTTGGAGACATGATGTGGGCCAAGGACTTTAGAAAAGAGCCTTGAAGTGGTGAGAGAGTGTGGGAGTCCTTTTGTCTGCCATGGGGCAGGTTTGCCCTTCAAAAGAAAAAGTACTGCAGTGCAAATTGCCAAAATAAAACTTTTACCATGTAAGAAGGAGACCAGAATCTGTTGAAAAGAGGTTTGTACCTGAAGTCACATTCTTTATCACCTTTTTTTTTTTTTTAAACATCTTTATTGGAGTATAAATGCTTTACAGTGGTGTGTTAGTTTCTGCTTTATAACAAAGTGAATCAGCTATACATATACATGTATCCCTGTATCTCCTCCCTCTTGCGTCTCCCTCCCACCCTCCCTATCCCACCCCTCTAGGTGGTCACAAAGCACTGAGCTGATCTCCCTGTGCTATGAGGCTGCTTCCCACTAGCTATCTGTTTTACATTTGGTAGTGTATATATGTCCATGCCACTGTCTCACTTCATCCCAGCTTACCCTTCCCCCTCCCTGTGGCCTCAAGTCCATTCTCTATGTCTGCATCTTTATTCCTGTCCTGCCCCTAGGTTCTTCAGAACCTTTTTTTTTTTTTTAAGATTCCAAATATATGTGTTAGCATACGGTATTTGTTTTTCTTTTTCTGACTTACTTCACTCTGTATGACAGACTCTAGGTCCATCCACCTCACTACAAGTAACTCAATTTCATTTCTTTTTATGGCTGAGTAATATTCCATTGTATATATGTGCCACATCTTCTTTATGCATTCGTCTGTTGATGGGCACTTAGGTGGCTTCCATGTCCTGGCTATTGCAAATAGAGCTGCAATGAACATTTTGGTACATGACTCTTTTTGAATTATGGTTTTCTCAGAGTATATGCCCAGTAGTGGGATTGCTGGGTCGTACGGTAGTTCTATTTGTAGTTTTTTAAGGAACCTCCATACTGTTCTCCATAGTGGCTGTATCAATTTACATTCCCACCAACAGTGCAAGAGAGTTCCCTTTCTCCACACCCTCTCCAGCATTTATTGTTTGTAGATTTTTTGATGATGGCCATTCTGACTGGTGTGAGGTGATACCTCATTGTAGTTTTGATTTGCATTTCTCTGATGATTAGTGATGTTGAGCATCCTTTCATGTATTTGTTGGCAATCTGTATATCTTCTTTGGAGAAATGTCTATTTAGGTCTGCCCATTTTTGGATTTGGTTGTTTGTTTTTTTGATATTGAGCTGCATGAGCTGCTTGTATATTTTGGAGATTAATCCTTTGTCAGTTGCTTCATTTACAAATATTTTCTCCCATTCTGAGGGTTGTCTTTTGGTCTTATTTATGGTTTCCTTTGCTGTGCAAAAGCTTTTAAGTTTCATTAGGTCCCATTTGTTTATTTTTGTTTTTATTTCCCTTTCTCTAGGAGGTGGGTCAAAAAGGATCTTGCTGTGATTTATGTCATAGAGTGTTCTGCCTATGTTTTCCTCTTAAGAGTTTGATACTGTCTGGCCTTACATTTAGGTCTTTAATCCATTTTGAGTTTATTTTTGTGTAAGGTTTTAGGGAGTGTTCTAATTTCATTTTTTACATGTAGCTGTCCAGTTTTCCCAGCACCACTTATTGAAGAGGCTATCTTTTCTCCATTGTATTTTCTTGCCTCCTTTATCAAAGATAAGGTGACCATATGTGCGTGGGTTTATCTCTAGGCTTTCTATCCTGTTCCATTGATCTATATTTCTGTTTTTGTGTCAGTACCATACTGTCTTGATTACTGTCGCTTTGTAGTATAGTCTGAAGTCAGGGAGCCTGATTCCTCCAGCTCCGTTTTTCTTTCTCAAGATTGCTTTGGCTATTCGGGGTCTTTTGTGTTTCCATACAAATTGTGAAATTTTTTGTTCTAGTTCTGTGAAAAACGCCATGGGTAGTTTGATAGGGATTGCATTGAATCTGCAGATTGCTTTGGGTAGTAGAGTCATTTTCACAATGTTGATTCTTCCAATCCAAGAACATGGTATATCTCTCCACCTGTTTGTATCATCTTTAATTTCTTTCATCAGTGTCTTATAGTTTTGTGCATACTTTTGTCTTTTGTCTCCTTAGGTAGGTTTATTCCTAGGTATTTTATTCTTTTTGTTGCCATGGTAAATGGGAGTGTTTCCTTAATTTCTCTTTGAGATTTTTCATCATTAGTGTATAGGAATGCAAGAGATTTCTGTGCATTAATTTTGTATCCTGCTACTTTACCAGATTCATTGATTACCTCTAGTAGTTTTCCGGTAGCATCTTTAGGATTCTCTATGTATAGTATCATGTCATCTGCAAACAGTGACAGCTTTACTTCTTCTTTTCCGATTTGGATTTATTTCTTTTTCTTCTCTGATTGCTGTGGCTAAAACTTCCAAAGCTATGTTGAATAATAGTTATCACCCTTTTTTCTTACCCTTCACTCTTTCCAGTTTTTCTAACATCATCTGGTACTCAATTTGACAATTATGAGGCAAATTTTGGGAATGTGTATTCTTCTGGTGAATGTAAAAATGCTGTTGGAAAGGACATTGCCCCAGATGATACACTAAATTGGTATTAAGTTGGAGTAAAAATCTATAGTTGATTAGTTTTAATAATCCACAGTTATTTGCTACTATTCCATATTAACCTCTAAAAATCCTATGGTTTTATCTGGGTTGCTTAGATTAATGTAAATATCTTTCTTGCTAATTTTTTATGTGTGAGGCATTATGCTGGAATCTTTATATACATTATTTTATTTATTGTCTTAACTACCCAGTGAAGTATATATGTGTCACTGTTCCCATTTTACAGACAAGTAAAAGGAGGCACTAAGCAGTTAAGAAACTTGCCTTAGAGTAAGTAATGGCAGAATCAGGACTCTAATCCAGATCTGTTTGATTCTATAATTCATGATCTTAATGATTACCCTGAAGTACCTTGGGCTCTATAAAAAGATACATTTAAATTTCTGTGAACTTTAAAGTGTCAGCTCTTTGGAGACTGAGGGTGTCACACTCACACTTCAGCAGCAGAGGCTTCTGTGGATGGTGTCTGCACAGATGGGGCTGCAAGAAGTGGGTACATCACTGTCTGTTGGTCCTTTGGTCCCATGCATTTTCTCCAGACCCATCTGCACCTGGAAGTATTAAAAAACTGCTACTCGTGCAGGCAAAGCAGTCAGTTAATGCAAAGATTAGATTCTGACCAGGCTCTTTTCCAAGGAGGGCAGGGAGGCAGAACTGAGGTCAGAGAGCATAAAGGACTTGTCAAATTCAGGTAAGAAGCAAAATCAACCTTGAAGTCAGATCTAACTACAACCTTAGAGGAGCCCTTTCTGCCTCTCCAAGATTTTGCCTCAATAACCCAAGGAAATATGGAGTCATCTCTTTATAATTTCTGTGTTTGTAGCTGTTTTCCAGATTTTCCAGTTTGTGTTGAATTAAATAATTTAATTCTCTTGAATTCTGATTTCTTTCTTTTAAAGTTTGAAGCAACTTCTCCAAGATATTTCTTCCATGAAGCTATTAATTGGGGTGAGAGTAAAATAAAAGGTTAGTGCTACATCTGTGTTTTTGTATTTGCTTTCTCAAAAGACCCTTTTGGGGGATAGAGTGAATCACTCTCTATGATTTCCACATAATGCATGAGGGAAACTGAGCCAGGGTGGTAATAGTACTTAGTAATAGTTTGTTTACTTCATATAGAAATTTGAATTATATTTGGAAATACACAAGGTTAAGCCGTTAGACAAAGCTGATAACTATACGACCAGGAAAGGTATCACTGGGTATCAGGAGCTTTTCTTCTGAATCAATTACTGGCTCCTCGATTCTTTGACATTGCTAGTTTTGCTTACCAATTTTCCATTTCCATTTAGCAGAATGCTAATGGTAGTTTGAAATTCAATTTGAATTTTTTGTTGCATTTAAAATCGCAGGGATTTCTGACTAGTTTTGTTTTGATATCTGTTTTCAGGAGAATAAACAGGGTTGTAACTAAATTTTTGAAGGAGATACATTTGCTTACCTAATTACTTTGACACTTATTGATTGGAAAAATACAAGATTGTGACCTAAGATAAAATTTGAAGATATATATGCCCCCCTAGAAAAAGAAAACTGCATTTAAATTTATGAAAAACATCATTTTCATCTATATTTATGATTAAAGTTAAAGCAGCTCATTTCTCCTCAGTTAAGATATACTTAGGGAGTTGTATGTCTTTAAACGTAGAGACATTTTAGATCAATGAATTTTAAGGTGAAAGGATAATAGAGTTTTAAAATTCTTGCCTTCTGCAGAACTATGGTTAAAATACTGCAATTAGATAAGTGCCTTTCATGGCCTGACCATATTCCGGAGAGGGCCAATCTTTAGTAAACACTTTATGGTCACTCAGAGATGTTCTCTAGTTCTCTTGATGTGTTACTTAAATCCTTTCTGCTTGAGTTTTGCCAGTTGTCTCTTGTGTTCTCCTTATTACAGGAAAATTTTTCACTGTGATTCATTTGCAGTTTTAAAACTCACTAAGGAGCTCATAGTTTCTTTCTTCCTCTTTTCAACATAATCCTTTGGGGTGATTTTTCTTTCCATGAAAGAAAAAATATTTTTGGTGACAACCAGCAGTGGCGTTGGCCTCTGCCCCATTAAAATTAACTATGGGTCAGAAAGAATGCATCCATTTGTAATTAAGCCTGAGGATTAATACACAAACTTAAAATGGAATGTTTAATCATTCTCTTAAAAAAGTAGTTTCCTTGTGAGTTCTATTATATATTGTGCCTGATCCCTTGAGCTAATGATGGACGTTTTTCTTTAACACAACACTTGCTCCTGGAGAAGTAGCTGATCAGACGTGCCTAACTCCGTCAAGGGAATCATCTGCAGCTTGTGTATTTCTGGTTCTCATCATCTGGGACAGGGATTCCTTACATGGGAACTTGACCTTTCAATTGCTTGAAGGAGGCTAACCTTTGCTCTCAGGGTAGTTTGAGATGTGAAAGCTTGTCTTTCTTGTTTCACAGCACACATAATGAAATGACCTAGATAGAGACTTAAGGGGCTTAATTCTTTAGCTCATCAAGGCAGTAGGCCCAGGGTTCTGTTTGAGTTAACAGAGGTTACTGTTAGTCCAAGCTATATCTTGACAGATTTATGTTTATAAAAACTGATGCACGCCAGAAGATAACTTATTTTTTTGCCCTTCAGGTTCTTGTCCTCATGAATGCCTTAACGGAGCTTTCTGTTCTAAGGCTGGTACATGTGACTGTCAAATATTTCAGGCACTTGGGACACGGTGCCAGATTGGTAAGTTTCAGGGATACTTATGAGAGAATTATGAGATGCCGTGGAGAGCATGAAGGCATAATTTGCTGTATTAGTGTTCATTCTTTGGGAGTTGGTACAATAATATTGTGTATTAACTAGAGTATCCACAATTTATTTCCAGTAATTTTGAAACAATGTGAAAGAAAATGAGTATGCCCACTTTACCTTCTCACTGAGCTCTATTTCCTCAAGTGTTTTTTCTTTTCTTTTCTGTTTTAAAATTTTTATTTAATTTTTAAATTATAGTTGATTTACAATGTTATTTTTTCATATTCTTTTCCATTATGGTTTATTACAGAATATTGAATATAGTTCCCTGTGCTACACAGTAGGACCTTGTTGTTTATCCATTCTATATACAGTGGTTTGCATCTGCTGATCCCAAACTCCCAATCCATCCCTCCCCTGCCCCCCTCCCCCTTGGCAACCACAAGTCTGTTCTCTATGTCTGAGCCTGTTTCTGTTTCGTAGGTAGGTTCATTTGTGTCATATTTTAGATTCCACGTATGAGTGATATCATATGGTATTTGTCTTTCTCTTTCTAACTTACTTCACTTAGTTTGATAATTTCTAGGTCCATCCACGTAGCTGCAAATGGCATTATTTCATTCTCTTTTTTTATGGCTGAGTAATATTTCATTGTGTGTGTGTGTGTGTGTGTGTATGTTTGTGTGTGTGTGTTTGTGTTTCACATCTTTATCCATTCATCTGTTGATGGACATTTAGGTTGTTTCCACATCTTGGCTATTGTGAATAGTGCTGCTATGAACATAGGGGTGCATGTATCTTTTTGAATTATAGTTTTGTCTGGGTATGTGCCCAGGAGTGCGACTGCTGGATCCTATGGAAACTCTATTTTTAGTTTTTTGAGGAACCTCCATACTGTTTTCCATAGTGGCCGCACCAATTTACATTCCCACGAACAGTGTAGGAGGGTTCCCTTTTCTCCACACCCTCTCCGGCATTTGTTATTTGTAGATTTTTTTTAATGATGGCCATTCTGACAGGTATGAGGTAGTACCTCATTGAAGTTTTTTTTTTTTAAACATTTAAAAAAATTTCTTTATTGTTGTATCTATTTTATTTATTTATTTTTGGCTGCATTGGGTCTTCGTTGCTGCGTGCGGGCTTTCTCTAGTTGCAGTGAGCGGAGACTACTCTTTGTTGCGGTGCATAGGCTTCTCATTGCGGTGGCTTCTGTTGCTGTGGAGCATGGGCTCTAGGCATGCGGGCTTTAGTAGTTGTGTCACATGGGCTCAGTAGTTGTGGCTCATGGGCTCTAGAGCACAGGCTCAGTAGTTGTGGCACACAACTACTTAGTTGCTTAGTTACTCCACAGCATGTGGGATCTTCCTGGACCAGGGCTGGAACCCGTGTCCCCTGCATTGGCAGGCGGACTCTTAACCACTGCACCACCAGGGAAGCCCCCTCACTGAAGTTTTGATTTGTATTTCTCTAATAATTAGCAATGTTGAGCATCTTTTCATGTGCCTATTGGCCATACATAGGTCTTCTTTGGAGAAATGTCTATTTAGGTCTTCTGCCAATTCTTTGATTTTTTTTTTTCTTCTGTTATTGAGTTGTATGAGCTGTTTGTATATTTTGGAAGTTAAGCCCTTGTTAGTCACATCATTTGCAAATATTTTCTCTCAGTCCGTAGGTTGTCTTTTCATTTTGTTTATGGTTTCCTTTGCTGTGCAAAAGCTTATAAGTTTTATTAGGTCCCATTTGTTTATTTTTGTGTTATTTTTATTGCCTTGGTAGACTAACCTAAGAAAACATTGGTACGGTTTATGTCAGAGACTGTTTTGCCTTTGTTCTCTTCTAGTAGTTTCGTGGTGTCATATCTTATATTTAAGTCTTTAAGCCATTTTTGTGAGGGTGTGTTCTAACTTCATTGATTTACATGTGGCTGTCCAACTTTCCTGACACCACTTGCTGAAGAGACTATCTTTTAATCCATCGTGTATTCTTGCCTCCTTTGTCAAAGGTTAATTGACTGTAGGTGTGTGGGTTTGTTTCTGGGCTCTCTATTCTGTTCCATTGATCCATATGTCTGTTTTTGTGCCAGTACCATGCTGTTTTGATTACTGTAGCTTTGTAGTATTGTCTGAAGTCTGGGAGGGTTATGCCTCCTGCTTTGTTCTTTTTCCTCAGTATTGCTTTGGCAATTCTGGGTCTTTTATGGTTCCATATAAATTTTAGGATTATTTGTTCTAGTTCTGTGGAAAATGTCATGGGTAATTTGATAGGAATCACATTAAATCTGTATATTGCTTTGGGTAGTATGGCCATTTTAACACTATGAATTCTTCCAACCCAAGAGCATGAGACATTTTTCCATTTCTTTAAATCATCTTCAGTTTCCTTTATCAATGTTTTATAGTTCTCAGTGTATGAGTCTTTCACCTCCTTGGTCAGGTTTATTGCTAAGTATTTTATTTTGTTTTTGATGCGATTCAAGTATTTTTTCCATTTTAAATGGTACTGGCCCATTAAAGCCAGGTTTCCAATTCATCTCTCTTTTGCTTTATAAATTAGATTTGTTATTTGGAGCCACTCATTCTTTTTGACTTTGAATTAATGGAACATTCTGTACATAAAAGAGAAATAGTGTTGAGAGCTCTTCAAAGGCAGAGGGTTCTTAAAAATATTTTTATCCATGGTGTCTAGGTTAGGACCCTACATCAGTAATGACTAAAAAACATTCATTTGTTTAATGAGTATTTATTGAGCATCTACTCGATCCCAGGCTGGGCACTGGGAAGAGTGAATAATATAGACCTGTTTCTGCCCTCTTGGAGGTTATAGTCTAGAGGAGGGGGACCAACACATAACAGATACACAGTAATTACACTTGTGACGTGCTGTAAAGGGAAGTGCAAGATTTTATGAAAATATGCAACAGAGGTAAGGCATACTATCAGAGAAGACTGCCTGAATAATAAATAACTCTGTTTTTTCTTGAAAAGGCCAAAGTTGGCCAAGCCTAATACATTTAGGTAAATTACAAAAAGAAAAGATAAAGTGATTGTGCCTTATCTTTATGCTCCCTATAGAGTATATTAACACATTTTAATGTCTTAACCAATATGTATTACACATTTTGAGTGCTCAGTAAATGTCACTGATTTTCATATTAATCTAGAAGGAAGGGTCTACAAAATCAAAATAGAATAGAAGGTGACCCACAAAGGTATAAAGGGAGATAGGCATGAAGGCAACAGGAGATGAAGTTGTATGCTTTAAGACAAACACTGCTTACAATGTGACCAGTTTGAAGTCATGAATTCCTAAATTCCAGCATACTTTGGATGACTAATGCTCCCCATCCCCAGGTCCCAGACTTCTAAACATGACTTTTTGGTCAGTGGTTAATTTTCTCCGTGGATGCTATTATTTTCGGAAGAATTGCAGAGACTAGAACACTGTCAGTGTTAATTTTTAGAACACTTAGTGGTGACATTTCTTTCTTTCTGAGCCATTATATTTGTTTTATCACTATCACCTTCTTTTACTTTATCATTCTCTCCTCTCTTCCTCTCTTCCAGAGTCTTTGTTTGGAAGCAAAAATTAAGGAAGTTTCTAACATAAAACCTTTCTTCAAAACAACTTGGAGACTATGTTTTTCTTCAGAAGAGTTTGATAGTTTTGAGAGCAGTTGGTAATTTTGTTAGGTATTTTTCCCTGTGATATTGTCTACCAAAGAAGAAAACATTTATTTTAATGAAAATTAGAATCACCTAGCGTGACTGAACCTTGCCAGAAACAGGTATAATTTGTTTTATTCTACTAAATATTATCCTATTTCTTTTCAGTGCCAAACATGGGCAATGGCAGAGATGGGATTTGCAAAACCTGGGGACAGTACCACTTTGAAACTTTTGATGGCATCTACTATTATTTCCCAGGAAACTGTTCTTACATTTTTGCGAAGGACTGTGGTAATTTGGAGCCTCGGTACACTGTATGGGTAGGTGATCCTAGGACATAATTAACTTAAAAATTATTTCTGGCCAAGTCTGTATTTTTAAAGTACTGGACAAATCATGGAAAATATATAGTAATCATAGCATGAATACTTAGGGCCCTGACTAGGGAAGGAGAGGGGCTGGTTCTGAATGGGATGGGCCAAATTTGTAGCTATTTTGAGTATATTTCTATCAAGATGGAGCCTAGGACTAGGAGAAGAAAGGTTTGCATCCATATGGTTGGGACATGTAGGCAACACAGAAATGTCTATATCATGGATGTCATAATATCAACTCCAGTTGACATACTCATTCTTCACGTTTTATTTGATCATTTTGAAGAGACGGTAGGTTGGCATCAATCATATTACTCGTATATGTTTCCTTCTTGACATGTCCAGTGTGATGGCCATCTGGATTTTTTTAAATGACATACCTCAGTCTAATCTGGGGGCTGGAATTTATTAAATGGAGTGTATGAATTATATAAACACGGGCTAAAGGATGTGGAGACAGGCAGCTAATTTCTAGGTAGATTGATACTATATGATTGAGCTCAGAGAGTTAGTTCTTAGTTGCAGAGTTCTTTCTTCAAAAGAATTCATAGGAGACATCTCAAAATGCAAGCTGCAGAGTAGCTCTGGTAGAAGGAAGGAAGTAGGGACCTCTTTCCCTGCTGTTGTCTTCCTCTGAATTTTCTGGTATCTCAAAACACAGCCAGAAAACTGCAGTGCTGTCCTGTTCTAAAGCTAAAACCCTCCATAACCATCATTTGTTTGAATCTCTGTTGTTGAATCCCTCCGACTTATGTTGGAGTTGCCTAAATTTTCTTCCTCTCTTAGACGAGGCAAATATTCAAAAGTAGGCCCTAAAGCTTTTCAACAGCAACAAATCCTTGTGCCCTCAAAAGGAAATGAAGTCTATTGAAAGTTAACTTATGGGACATAAGGATAAAAAAATTGGAGGTCTCTTTAGGTCAGGAAGTTAGTGGCATGTGTTTTTAGTTCATACAGGGCTCAGTCCCCTATTGCCCTTTACTCATCCACTCTAGGAAGGAGTTGCTGGGTTTATCGCTCAAACATCTTCTGTTTCATTGAAATGTTCTTATTCAGTGTCTGATCCTTTTGAGGACTAAGGTGTCAAGGAGATAATTGTGTGATCATAACACACAATGTTCAACTGTGCTTCCAGAGTTAATAGATAATTGTTTTTACTTGGCCCTCTTTGGTTGGTGGAATTTGCTTTCACATTAACAAATCCATTTACTTTAAATGTCATCTTTCCCCGATTGTAAAAGTTGTTCACCTCTTTTGTAGAAAATTTGAAAAAATTCAAAGAAGTCTAAAAAATACTATCAGAATGATCAGTCAAGGCTTATCAGTGCTAATGGCTTCATATATTTCCTTCTAAATTTTTTCCTCTGGATTTTATACACATAAATTTGAAATTTTACTATGCATAATTTTATTTCCCGCATTTTCACCTAATATTATATGAAGAACTTTTTTTCCACGTCAGATGTTCTTGACAAACACAAATTTTGTTAGCTGTATTTGTTCCAACTATGGAATACTGAAATTATTTAATTGTACCCTGTTTTAGAAATTTAGATTTAAAAAATATTTTCAGTATTTTAAAAGATGCGTATTAATAAATATCTTTTTGCATATATCTTTTTTATGCTCTTGATTCTTTTCTTTTTCTTCTTTAAATTCAATTTTATTTTTATGAAAATAATACATGTACTTAGTTTAAAAGATTTCATCAAGATATATGAAGCCAAAAAATAGCCCCTCTTTCCTTCACTCCTTGACCCCAGCTGAAGTCTGACTCCCCAAAGGCAATTACTTCAAGTTTTTTAGATGTTTCTTCTGGCTTTTACCTAACATGTCAAAATGTGCTATTATTTCTTCAAAGTTAGGACTTATTTCTTCACTTCTTACTATGGAAAATGGGAAGTCATCTGTTAAGTTATCCTTCCTGCCCCTAACACACACACACACACACACACACACACACACACTTTCCTTTTCTCCTCCTAATAGAGTTATATCACCGTTATTGGTTAAATATGTGGTTTTTATATTATTGTCATTTACATATTGTACGTATATGAACAATATTTATATAAATATTGTTGAGAGCTGAGCCTAATATGTTATTGTGATTTTATTTCTCTGTACAATTTTATAGAATTAACAGTTATCCCATTTTTCATTTGCTGCATTTTCTATACTTCAATCATTTTTTCCTTCAAAGTATCTCTAAACAACTGTTCTCAACATGGTCAGATACATCAGACAATCTCTCAGTTTCTCTTTCCTTCCCATGAGATGTCCCTTCCTCAGTTCTTCATTTTCCTGTTGCAACTGAGAGTGGTTGCTTTTGAGCCTACTGTACACCTAGCACTCAGGATTTTATTCACCATCTTCCTGGAGAATTTCATTCTTCTCTCTCCTATATTGGTTTCCCTGTTTCTTAGGTCCCGTGAAGTGTCTAGCAGTCCTTGAATTTTGTTCATACTTGAGAGATAGGCTCTAAAAAGCTTATTGGATGCTCTGATCATGTGGGCAGTGCTTGTTTGTAGTGCTTTCTGGAAAGGGAAGATATTTTCCTGGCAAGAGTGTTACTGAACTAGGTTCATTTTGCCCATCTAGCAGCAAGCCAAAATGCTGAGGTGCCGGGGTTTGCAGCAAAGAGAGGGTTTATTAGGCAGCTAAGCGAGGATACAGGAGAACAAATCTCAGATCCACCTCCCTGAAGGCAAGGGTCTTGGGGTATTTATTGGATAAAGAATAAAAAAAGCAGGGCGGCCTGAGGCGTGGGAGCCTGGGGAAAGGTGACTGGAAAAAGGTGTGGGGAATCGTTGTTCCAAAATGGAGGCACTTAGCATCATCTGAGGGTGTTTTCAGCCCTCTGACGTCAAAAGGTCACCACACTTGCACATTGGAGCAAGTTGGAGGGGAAGGGGTCCTCTCCAGTCTTGACCAGCTAACTCAAACTAGACACCCCTGACACCAAGTTCCTGGAAAACGACTCGGGCAAACATCTTATTGTTTAGGCTACGTGCTGCTTGGAGTACATGCAAATCTTTGGTAGCAACAATTAAAACGACCTTGGTTAGTGAAGGCAGGTGAAATGGATTTGACTAATGATTACCCATGTTTCAAGAGTGCATAGGAGGGAGAATTTTGAAATCTTGATTATAGTTTGGAAATCACTTTCAGAATGTTGAAATTCAATTCATTCTGATTTCTGATCATTTTGCATATGGTCTTTTAAAATTTCCCTTCTCTTTATAGAAATTTTTAGTTGTCTTTATCCCCAGTGTTCTGAGATGTCATATGTGAATTTTTTTTTTTTTTTTTCCATTTATCGTGCTAGGTACTTGATAGGCCCTTTCTAGCAATCCAGATCCTTCAGTTTTGGAATAATATTTCTTTCTTAATTTCCTCTCTTTCTCTCTTTCAGAAATTCTGTAATTCAGATATTGGAGCGCCTGAACTAAGTGACTGATTCCTTAATTTTCTCATGGATTTATTTCTCTTTTCCATCTTTTTGCTTTTTTGTTTTACATTTTGGGAGATTTCTTTCCAGCCTTAAATATTTACCTTCCAGGAGTTCTATTTCAGTTATAAGTTTTTCCTATCATATTGTCAATATCCAATCACTTATTTTTATTCCTTGAATTTCACTTTTAACATCATTTTATTCTTGTTTCATGAATGGCCCTTTCTCACTGTTCTCCCTGAAGATATCAATTATGGATTCTCGGAAGTTTATTTTTCTGACTTGTTTTTGATTCCTTTGATCTCCTTTCTTTTGTTTATTATTTATTATTTATCCTTTCACATTGCAGGCTTTTATCAAATGATCCATGAATGTTTATTCACATTTGAGAATTAGGCTCTAAAAGCTGGTTGGAAGATCTGAATACATGGATGGGGGCTTGCTTGCATAGTGGGAGACTGAGCAGGGATCCTCTGGTTTCATTAAATAAGCCCCCAATATTAGTATCTGTACATCTTTTTCAATTTTGTTTCTTCAAGGAAAACTCCTCCAGTATCCTGCCTGGGGTCATATGTCTGGATTCCTGGATACTGAGAATATTTTAGTTATACTCCTACTTTAGGCTTTTTGCATTTGCTATTCCCTTTGCCTAGAATGGTCTAAATATCCATATGGCTTGCTCTTATCCCTCCTTCATCTTTACTAGAATTTCCCCTTCTCAGTGAGGCTTTTGTTGTCCATTCAGTCTAAAACTGCCCCCAACCCCCCAACAACCCTCGATACACATGCTATCTCTTTTCTCCACTTAATATTTCTTCATGTCATGTAGCATGGTGCATATTTTAGTTACATGTAGTTATTTTTTTTTATTAACTGTTTTTCTCTAATGGAATATAAGATTCATGAGGGCAGGTATTTTTGTCTATTTTGTTGACTTATACATCTCCAGAATCTAGAACAGTGCCTGGTACATAATAAGTGATCAATAAAATTTGCTGATTAATCACTAAATTAATATATATTACATTCTTGCAATATTAAAAATCTATCTTATCATTGGTGATTTTTCTTATCACTTTTATGCTTTGAAAGTTCTTTTCCATCTATATAGTTATATGTATTTTCTTTCAGCTATTTTCTGCTGTCATTATTTGGACCTTTTAAAGTTTATTTTGGTGGTAGGGTAAGAGAATCTAACATTCCTCTTCTCCTTTCTCACTTTCCTCTTCTCTTTTCTTCCTTGCTTTCTTTTTTATTTTTACTAGTAAACTAATTTTCCCATCAGTTTTTTGAGAAATAACCTCTCTTCCCTAAAGTGTTTGGACAATTTTATTTTTAGAGTTATAGTTACTTTTGCAACCTTTAAATATTACTTTGTGTAATATATATATTTTTAACATCTTTATTGGAGTATAATTGCTTTACAATGGTGTGTTAGTTTCTGCTTTATAACAAAGTGAATCAGCTATACATATACATGTATCCCTGTATCTCCTCCCTCTTGCGTCTCCCTCCCACCCTCCCTATCCCACCCCTCTAGGTGGTCACAAAGCACCGAGCTTATCTCCCTGTGCTATGCGGCTGCTTCCCACTAGCTATCTATTTTACATTTGGTAGTATATATAAGTCCATGCCACTCTCTCACCTCGTCCCAGCTTACCCTTCCCTCTCCCCATATCCTCAAGTCCATTCTCTAGTAGGTCTGCTTCTTTATTCCCATCCTGGCCCTAGGTTCTTCAAAACCATTTTTTCTCTTTTTTTTAAGATTCCATATATATGTGTTAGCATACGGTATTTGTTTTTCTCTTTCTGACTTACTTCACTCTGTATGACAGACTCTAGGTCCATCCACCTCACTACAAATAACTCAATTTCATTTCTTTTTATGGCTGAGTAATACTCCATTGTATATGTGTGCCACATCTTCTTTATCCATTCATCTGCTGATGGACACTTAGGTTGCTTCCATGTCCTTACGATCACACCACATAGTTTTTTTTTTTTATTTTTTTATTTTTTTAATTTGAGTCCTCTCCCTCTTTTTCTTGTTGAGTCTGGCTAATGGCTTATCAATTTTGTTTATCTTCTCAGAGAACCAGCTTTTAGTTTTATTGATCTTTGCTATTGTTTTCTTTGTTTCTATTTCATTTATTTCTGCTCTGATCTTTATGATTTCTTTCCTTCTGCTAACTTTGAACATCACATAGTTTTAGAATATTAACATCCTGTATGTAAAGATTCAGATCATTTAAATAAATATGCTAACTTAACTTGTACTTTATGAAGTTACTTCTGTTGTCCAATTTCTGAAGCAAATATCTTTTTTTCTCTTGAAAATCCTAACTGTACTTATAATTTTGTAAAGTGTCACGGGACTAATGATGCTATAGAGCTGTAGACGTGCATTGTGGATTTAGTTAACTCAAACGAAGGCAAGTTTGTGTGTTGTTGTTGCTTTCTATGCTTTCTCTTGTTTTTCTCCCTTTAAGGTTCATAATAGCCCTAAATGCCTTGGTTCAGTGTATTATTGTTATCGGTCGATCAGCTTGTTCTTTTCAGACCAAGAGGAAATTCGAATTTATGGGCATGAAATAAAAAAGAATGGAATCAGGTAAGATATGATAAATGATATAATGAAAATAATACAACGGATTAACAGAATTTCTAAACATCTCACTCTGGAAGTGAATGTGGAGGAAGGGAGAGGATTTCTTCAATAGTAAACTTTAAGTTATAGCATAAAGACATAAAAATTTCAGTAGGCTCCAAAGCCAGCCAGGTGGCCAGGAATCTAACAGTTTAGCCTCCCTAATGTTTGTGCAGGATACAAATATACTTATATAGGTAGAGGTAAGATTATTACATCTACTTGTAAGAGAGATTCAGGAGAAATCCTCATAGTTCAACTCAAATTATTTTTGCCCCCTTTCTTAAATCTTTTCCTGTTTTTTTTTTTTTTTTAAACAGAAAATCAAAATAAAACTAAACTTCTGAAAATCCTTTCCAAATTTGTGTGAATGAGGTTTGGGTGTCACTTAGGATTTTCTGTTAGTGTTCTGACGAAGAGTTGAGAGTCAATAAATAACTGGTCTTCTTGAATAGATAAGAGAGGGGCCCACTTGTAGAACTGAAACTTTAGGGGAAGCAGATGTTTATTTATTTGGTGGAAGGTTTCGTACATTTTAAACTAGAAGTACTGTGGAATAATCTACCATCCAATCTAAATAAGTATAGAAATACTCAATTTTAAGTTACCCCCCATCCTTGACACACTCTCTATCCCTTTTCTCTGCTTAATATTTCTCCTTCATGTCATCTAGCATAGTACATATTTTAGTTACATTTCACCATAAATTTTATTAACTGTCTTCCTCTAATGGGATATATTTCATGAGGGCAGGTATTTTTTCTGTTTCGGCTGACTTGTGCTGAGAAAAGTAAATTGTGTGATAGCTCAATCCTATCCATCATTCAGAATTCACCAGCAAGTGTTTGAACCATGGGAATTTTTTCCAGGGCAATGGCTATACCAACCTATGTGCTTTGTTTTCAGTTTAGATTCCTCAGGAGGCAGCAGATGATAGCAGGAAGGGCTTTGGATGAAGCACCAGGGGAACCAGGCACTGACCCAGGTTTTGTCATAGTCAGGCAACCCCAAGCAGCCCCTCTGCCTCTCTTGGGCTTATTTTCTTCATCAACTGGGTTCTGTACTTTTCATTTTCTTATAAAAGAAAGATTATCCATTTGAATGGGAAGGTAATGCACTTACATATGTATTTCTTGGAGCTGAATTTAAACAGTGGTTTAGGATTTTTATATGGGATTTGGGATAACATAGTGGGCACTTAAAAATTATTGTTTTATAAAACAAAAACTCCATTTAAGTAGATTTTCAAGAATACTAACCCTTTGTTAAATATAGGACATAATATTTAAATTTTAACTCAGAAAAAAAATTTCTTTGAAGATTTCCATTTGTATAATAGAAAGAAGATGGTTTTCTTATTATTCAGCTAAATTGCTTATAATAATGCTATACTGGGCCTAGGGCCTATCTCATAGCAGATGCTAGAGAAATGTTTACCAAAATGAAGTCAAATGTGTTTGGCTCTGCACATCATACTTTACCTTTCTGGACTTCAGTTCTCTCCCCTGTGATATGCAGGGTTTTGGTACATATGAACCTGTGAATAATTTTCAGTATTAATCTGTGCATTCAGTTTAGTTTGCATTGTTAATGTTTCAAGTTGCATGGAGGTTTTCTTAAACTTATGGGAGATTATCTAATTTTTAGTATCATCACCCATCTCTACTAGCATCTTTTAATGTATAGACATTTGGATAATCACAGTTATGCACCTTTTGTTTTCAAAAATTGTGTATTTAATCAAATTTACTATGAAAGAGATCAAGTGACAAATGACCAAACCAAGGAATACCTGCAAAAGAACAATTATACCTTGCCGCAGTGAACATCCCATTGCTATGGAATATCTTTATAAAACATGACTCACTTTTTTTAAGTATAGCTTTTATAAACTTGCAAACTTAAACAAGATTATTCGTACTAACTTTTACTAGGAATTGAAAATGAATTTCTTATGTTTATAATTTTTAATAAGAATAGATTATGACAGTAAAGTCATTTATTCTCTGGTATAAATTCTAGTTATTTTCCTATTCTTATAACTAAATCTTATGACTAAAAAATTATCTGCACACATACTTGTGCAAATGATTACAGATATTTTGAATTGTTTCTTTAGGGACTATCCCTTTGTTAATGAGTATGTTTAATTTTATAGTTTTTATTTCCTGTAGCCATATTCTTACTGGAAAGGAACTCAGTAATTTGAAGCTTTTGAGAGAAATGTATAAATGTACCTACTAACCTCTCACCTCACATTATTCAGTTAGCATGGCTAATTTTCTTCTGTCCTCTTATGTCTCTCACTTCCTCTGTATGTGTACATGCTTGTGAAAACTGGAAAGACTAGACATTGGATCAGGAGTTTAAATATTCAACGTGACCCTTGCTTAAATAGACCAAATTGTATGCAACTTAAAAATTATGACTATAACCCTTATGAATACTGTATGGAAAGTATTTTTTATTCCTAATAATGTGCTTTGCAGCATTAAAAATATAAATTATAATTAACATGCCTAGACATTTTTCTTTTGGAAAACAATGACTTGTACCAAGGTGACATTTTGGGAATAGAAGCTCTTATTTCTTTACAGCCAAGTTTAAAACAAAATTAAACAAAATCATCACTCAAAAATGGTTTACATACTTTGAGTATTGTTTGTTCTTACTTCAAAATTGTTGAGCAGCATTTTTAGATTATCTTAAACTCTCTAGATAAAAATATAAATACATTCAGCTCTCATTATTCTAAATAGACAAGGTTATTTTCCAGATTTTAAAAATCACTGATATTTAGCAGAAGTATGCTTTTGGTTGGTTGAAAGAAGCATCCAATTATAAGTATAAAATCTTAATCAGTATGCAAAAATAAGTATCGTTTTTGCTGTCTTTTTATTTCAATATTAAAATTTCAAAAATGTTGAAAATCTAACTGCATAGTTTATTCAATAATTTTGAATAATAATTATCTTTAATTCTCAGTCACTTCAAGAAAGAAATAGATCATCTGTAATTGATGTTTCTTCATAATTCTTAGATTGCCTTTGTTCTATTTTTCAAGTTTAACATTGCCTCAGACAATTGGACAGATTTTCATTGAGAAACTAGCTGACTATATTCTGGTGAAAACAACCTTTGGTTTTTCATTGGCTTGGGATGGAATATCTGGAATTTACCTGAAGCTGTCTGAGGAGCATAAAGGGAAATCATGTGGCCTATGTGCAAACTACAATGGCATTCAATCTGATGATTTCATCATTCAGCAAGGTAAGTGGAGCAGAAGAAATGGGTGGGTACTTCTGAGCTCTTCTTCCTTCACTGATCACTCTGTTTATACCCAGAAGGGTACAACTTGTCCTAGGTTGGGTAAAAATAGTAGCTATCGCTTGCCTGCTTATGTGATTTTAAGTGAAGCTTGAACAGGAAAATATTTTTGTGTCATTCTTGAAAGCCATGAGCTAGCTTACATTTACTAAATTAATACAAGTCAGGTTTTACTCACGTAACAAATACTAACTGAGCATTTACTTTGTGTCTGGCACTGTTGTAGGAGCTTGGGATATATCAGTGGAAAAAAAAAAAACTTCTCCCTTCTTGGGGCTTATATTGACATTTTAGTGATTCAGACCCATTTGGGGCAAGCTTGTCTACTTTTGGGCAACAGATATTTTGCTTCCAGTCTTGATAGGAATAAATTAAATGACTGCCACATAATAGTTTTGTAAATACAATAAAATGTGAGCAGAATTTATAAAAGTTGAGTAATAACTTGGAATGGTTTTTGTCATGTATAATGATGTACATATCATTCATTCATCTATTCATTATAAGTCATGAAACTAATCCCAATGAGCTGTTAAAAATGGGTTTTGTTTCAATATGGGTACTAGTTTGCAGTGGCAACAAAATAAGAGAATTACAGGACACAATCATGATTTAGGTCCACATATAAATGTGCAATAAAAAAGAATACTGTTCTTAGTACCAGAAGACCTACCTGGCTTTGAATCTTGTTCAGCTCTTACAAGTTTTATAATTTGGAGGCATCTCAATTAATCTCTCTGATACTCAGTTTCTTCAGCTGTAAAATAGGGATTAAAATAATTTGGAACTCGGAACATTGTTAATAATAATAGCATAGCTTGATACCATTTAGTAGTAGTTAATATGAGTACATAGCTGTATTATTCCCAACTCTTACAACATCCTGTAAGGTGGGTGTATTTTCTTAATTTTACAATGAAGACACAAGGTGGTGTGCCCAATGTAACACAGCTTGTAAATGGTGCTATCAGAGTTGAGTTACAGATCCAGCTGGCTCCCAATTCTGTTCTTAGATAAATGTGAGAGAAATTGACTTTTAATCTGTAATTTAATCTGTAATAATACTGTTTGTTTTATATTATAAAATTAATAGAGAAGAGTTGCCCATATGTTGTGTTTTAAGGGAATGAAAATCCTACTTAGAGTGTGGGTTCTGGAGTCAGACTGTGGGATTCATATTCTTCTTTGCCACTTGTTAAACTTTCTAAGTTTAACGATATACTAGTAGTGTATACTTCATAGAGTTGCAAGGATTAAATGAGGTAATCCCTGTAAAATACTTAGTACAGTGCCTGGCTTGGCACATAGTTAATACTGAATACATTTTAGCTAATTTATAATCATCTCCAAGTGTTCTCAATCAGCCTATAATGGAGCTAACGTGAAAATGTTTGATTAAAGACATTGCTTTAAGAGGCCCTTGTCAAAATGCAAACATTTTCCCAGGATGCATAATGCTTCATCAGTATTAGTTTACTAGTAGCTAAAGAGCAGGGCTTCAAGGAGTCAGTTTTCTTACATGCAAAATGGAGATAATAATAATGACCCTTAGAGCGTCCCAGCCTCTGAGAATCTAATGAGAAAATGTAAGTGAAAGTGTTTAAAAGTCTGTGAGCACAGTACAAATATACAGTATTGTACATTTCATCATGAAATGGTGTTTTGCATCCAGTTGGGTATTTAGGATGAGAGAGTTCACAAACTTGGAATCTTGAGACTATATTAGGAAGTAGGGTTTTGGACCCAGGCAGAACCAATCAGATGGCAGTTATTGATTTCTTTTTCTTCTGTATCAAAGCTTTATGAAAAAAATAATACTCAATTCACTTCTCAATGTTAGAGTTAAAGACTGCCATGGGCAACTTCCCTGGGGACATCTAGGGAACATGGTATAGAAGTTGGGATAGAAAATAGCCTATCTGCTCTTGTTAGAGGCAGAGAGACTCAGATTAGGATTTGCGTTAAGAGTCAGACAGACTTTGATAACCTGGAACATAAAATGGTTGCTTACAGTGAGATAATTGGGCAGCACACAAAGGGGTGTTAGCAGATTATTTGTGGGAGAAGACCGGAAGGAGGCAATTTGACTGAATTACGGCTGAACTGGCAGAAGGCAAGAAGGACCCTGGAAAGTACATGGAAGGAGCCTAAAGAGAGATTTCAGCTTTTTCACAATTTTATTTAGTGCACAGAGTAAAGCAGAATGATAAAAAAACTAACATGATAATTTATAAGGATGTGACTAGAACCTGCTTTCCGATTTTCTCTCATACCGTAATAATGCAAAAATACGTCTACAGGTGAGCTGTATTACCTTTAGCTTAAAGATGCCTAGTATTTTCTTGAAACCCAGCCTGTACTTTGCTGATTAGATAAATCTTTAGAGGCAGAGAGGTAGTTTGATTGAATCCCATTGAATTAATAATTTCTTAACAGTGATTAAAATTGTATTTCTCTTTGCATTCCTATGCATTCTTCAGGCATGACTTCACAAAGAAATGAGCCTTTTCAGAATTTCTGTAGATATAGAAATATTTAAATTTGTTGTCTAGTTGAGATTCTGGTTCCATAATTCATGTCTATAGCTAGCTACTCATAGAAGCCCTGATTTACTCTTGTTTTTCCCAGCATAATAATTAATACTGCCTCTCTTTCACTCTTAGAAGTGTTCCAATATGGACAGTAAATTGCTCCGTTTGTAGTACATTTTATATGAAACATTTTAATTTTAGTTTTGCTGCCTCCCAGACCACCGACTGATATGGATTTAAAGTCTCATAGTAACCAACATTTGTGACTTTTTTGTTAATGAAATGTAGTGAAAACAGCTGAATATGTGGTTAAAAGCTGGAATTAAAGTGAACTCTAAGGGATTGCCCAGGTTGTTTAGTTACATTAAAATTTGTGCATAAATATGGAAATAGGTGGGCCTTTAGGAAATATTTTTGATTCTGCAGATCTTTAAAATATGATGATGCTTTGAAATGAAATGTGACTATAAATTTACTTAAAAGGAACATCAGTTTTTCCTTTTAAAAATAAGTATATTAGACCAGAACCATGCTTGGTTCAGGGTGTAGCATTTCCAACAATATCAGAGATAATAAAGTGGACCAAACATCTAGGACTCTAATAATCTTTTTAATAAATATGGAAAACTCCCTTGTATTTATTCGTTCACTTATTTAGCAAATATACTTTGAGCACCTACTCTATACCAGATAGTAAACTAGGGATCCAGCAATAGGACAGCTTAGACAAGCTCTCTCCCTTCATGTAGTAGAAGGCAAAATAATTAGACAAATTAAAATACAATTTTTGTGAGCAATAGTAGCCATAAAAAAAGGGGAAAAAGGAGACTAAGTGACAGAACAGTGTATGTTTGGTGGGTCTAGATCATGTGCCAGAGGAGGCTTCTCTGAGGAGGTCATATTAAATAGATGCCCACACGAAGTAAGGGAGACAGCAGAGGGAAGATTGAGGTGGGGGAAGAGTGATGTCCAAGGAGGAGATGCAAGAGCAAAAGCAGGAGCAGGGTGGAAATGAGCTTGAGAGAAGAACATTATAAAGCTTGTATGATTGGAGTAGGTTGAGCAAAAATAGGAGTGGAAGATGTAGGAGGGATAGGGTGGGGTAGAATGGGTGAAACAGGTGGGGAGTTGGGGGAGTGCAGAGGCCAGATCAAAAAAGTCTTCCAGGCCCCTGTAAAATGTGGGATTTTATACTAAGAGCGCAAAGCGTTCTTATAGATGAACTTTTACAATCTTCCCCAAAATTGGTAGTAGTAAGTAGACATCTTCCTATCTTGCAGATGCTGAGATAGAATGGTGAACCATTTGGCTTGCAGTTTTTGATTCTAGTGGTGCAGTAGCTTGTCATCAGTGGTGGACCTGCGGCTGTGTAAATCTCAGTGGTGGAGATGCTAACACTCAAACATGAAGGCTGTCAGATGGAACTTGGAGATGTCATCTTGTTTGGGTCTGCGGAGTCCTTGAGACTTCAGATTCAGCCCTTGTCTGAATGTGGGGCAGGATTAATTTTCATGTCAGACCCTGAACTTGTCCTCAGGCCAGATAGAAAGCCCAGAGTGCTCACCACCAACTGCCTGTTTGTTGCTGCCGCATAGTAGCTCCTGAATCTTGCCTCTGAATAATGCTGGGATGGTATCAGGATTCTTACTCTGTCCCGAGCATCTTTAGAAACACTATTCATCATATTCCAATGGAATGAATTCACTTCTTAGTACCCTCTTCTCCAGGTGTCTTTTCCATTTTTTCATTGTCTATATGACCATCCTCTGAAATCGCCACAGGGCTCTAGGTATCCAAAAAATGGAGCTACAATTTTAGTAAGGTTCTGACTTATGTCAAATAGAATGAGAGGGCTGTCTGAAAATTTTCATACCAAACTTTGACTTATGTTTCTTAATTTTATGCATATTTTTTCTCCTCTCTGCAGTATAAACTGCAGGCTTTACTGGTATTCATTTTGTACCACTCATTTTCAACCCTTCCCCATTTTGCTTCATTGAAGTTTGCTTTCTCTCTCCAATGGTATTAACTTTTATTTGGTACTTAAACTTTGTTCAATTTATTTTTATTATGCTGAAGTAATGTTATAGTCTAATATCATTGGTAATTAAAAAGCTATTGAGTTTAACTTTTTGACCAGGAAGTTTATGTTGGTGAACTGTGTCTTTGTGGAAAGTGATCCTATTATACATATTTTTTTGTATGTGTTTGTGTGAAATAGAGGACTATACAGAAGACATTGCTATGTTTGCAAATAGTTGGTTGGTGCAAACTTCAGATGACACCAAATGTGTGCCCACACCCTCAGATTTTCCAAATCCATGCTCCAGTGGAATGCCAGCATTTGAGGTAAATATGACGTGAAAAATTTAGGCATGTTGGATACACCACACATATACTGTATTTGTATATTTAACACTAAGCATTTTTAGCGTAAATACTACATAAATACTATTAAAATCAGGAAATGTAACGCAACAAGAATAACTTTATGATTATTTCAAAAATGGTGAATACGAGTTTCATAAAAGTAGTACTCATTATAAAAATATGTAGTTAGAAAAATGTTGTTTAAAATTTATAAGCCTACATACTTTCTCTTTCCTAGTAAGAACAGAGTGTCTTGCAAACAGATCAGTAGAAAACAATGAGAGTACAAGCATATCATTCAGTATGTTCTGCTGACCGCCATCTTTTTCTGCATAGGCAATCTTCTTCAAGTGTCAGATACTGTTGCAGTTTCCCTTTTTGAGCTGCCATGAATATATTGATCCATATTTATATATTGCCAGCTGTGTTAATGATCTTTGCAAGTAAGTGAAATGATTTTATTTGCAATAAAATTTTCTTTATCCAAAAAGAAGAGCAAAAACCATTCTATAACTTCATCATCTCAGCAGTTCACAAAATGTAATGGGAAATGTAAAACATAAGCTGTACTAACAGCTATTAAAAGCTTACTGGATAACAGGTACAATCTGAGTGTTTTATATGAACAGCATGAACAGAATACATTAGTTCTTATACACTTTTTGTGCCACTGATCCCTTTTCGGGAATCTAGAGAGGCTATAGGCTCTTTTTCAAAATAGTGTTTTGAAATGCACAAAATAAAACATATAAGATTACAAAGGAACTAATTATATTGAAACAGAATTACTGAAATAGTAAAAGAAATGAATTTCTGATCCACGTGCTCTTTTATATGCATTTCATGTCTAATAACTAATGTAGTTTGATATAGTGATGAGTATAAACAATATTTTGAGATATCTGAAACAATTAAATGAGAAATGAAAATATGGAAAAATGAGATATGAGTTACATTGATGACAAAGTTACAGATTCTGCTAAGAACATTGTGATGTGTTGCCCACGTGTGTAACTGAAAGAAATGCTAAATATCAGCTGGAGATTAGCGAAAATAAACATGTAGTATTTTTCACATCCAAGGTCACAGACTCCTGCCTTCACTCCCGGGTTAAGAACACGTAGACTAAGGTGGTTGTCTAGGGAACAAATTTAGTGAGACTCATCATAATGTGTTCATCAATGTAGAACTTATAAATTACCCATTATTGAGGTGAAGTCCTTTTTATTTTAGTTTTTCAAAAATTTACCAAGTGGGGGGCTTCCCTGGTGGCGCAATGGTTGAGAATCTGCCTGCCAATGCAGGGGACACGGGTTCGAGCCCTGGTCTGGGAAGTTCCCACATGCCGCGGAGCAACTAGGCCCGTGAGCCACAATTACTGAGCCTGCGCATCTGGAGCCTGTGCTCCGCAACAAGAGAGGCCGCGATAGTGAGAGGCCCGCGCACCGCGATGAAGAGTGGCCCCCGCTTGCCGCAACTAGAGAAAGCCCTCGCACAGAAACGAAGACCCAACACAGCTAAAAAAAAAAAAAATAAATAAATAAATAAATAAATTTATTAAAAAAAAAAAATTTACCAAGTGAAAGATACATGCACCCTGATATTCATAACACTAATAACAATCGCCAAGACATGGAAGCAACTTAGGTGTCCATCGACAGATGAATGCATAAAGAAGATGAGGTATTTATATACAATGGAATACTAGCCATAAAAAGAATGAAATAATGCCATTTGCAGCAACATGGATGGATCTAGAGATTATCAGACTAAGTGAAGTAAGTCAGAAAGAGAAAGACAAATACTATATGGTATCACTTATTGTGGAATCTAAAATATGACACAGGTTAACTTATTTACGAAACAGAAACAAAGACATAGAAAACAAACTTGTGGTTACCAAAGGGGAAAGGGGGTGGGGAGGGATAAATTAGGAGTTTGGGATTAGCAGATACAAAATACTGTATATAAAATAAACAAGGTCCTGTACAGAGCAGGGAACTATATTCAATATCCTGTAATAAACCATAATGGAAAAGAATATGAAAAATAATATGTATATATATGTATAACTGAATCACTTTGCTGTACACCAGAAACTAACACAACATGTAAATCAACTATACTTCAATTAAAAAAAATTACCAAGTGTATGTGATTAGCTATCTTGAATGTTCAAGAATATCTCAAGAAATTTTTATGTTTGCATCTTTTAAGTATCCCAAGAAGTTTAAATTTTACATGGGAACATTGCTGTAAAGGACCAAACTAATTTTTGGTTGACTAAAACCACTGAAATTATATCTTGGGTAGCTTGTTAAGAGGTCTAAGTTTATCAAAAGTGAAAACAGAGAGGAAAGGTTGAGGTAGTGTGAAGTTATTTATAATCACTCTGCTTTATTTAAGTTAAGATTATTATAAAAATAATGAATGTAATAATATTTTCCAGATATTAAAATGAGATTGTTTGGGAAACTTGTTAATTTTGAATAAAGTACAGTTATACCTTTATTTGTATGTATAGTCTCAGGGATTTCTGAACTAATGCAGGAGCTTTGAAAGAGCATTCCCTCTGCCTAAAATATTGAGTATTTTACAACATATTTTACAACATTCTGTCCTCTATTTGGTTTTATTTTTCATTTAAGTGCTATATTGTTCTATCTCTGTTCTATCACTTAGTCTTTTTTGTGGATCTCTGTAGGTAGTCCATTGTCCTTATTTAGCCATCTATATGGAATTAACAATTGTTCTTATTCCATGGTGACTCATTCTGGGACCATTCTCCAACAGTCTTTTCACTTGTCTTATCATCTTTAGCACTCATTTCTCAAGTAGGCTGAAGGGAAGGATCATTTGGCAGATCCAGAAAAGTCATTCACCATTTATTAGTTGGGATATTGTTTGGTTGCTTCAATTGCCAAAGTATCAGTGGCTTCGATTCAATTGAATGCTTATATTTCTCTCATATGAAGTCCAAGCTGGCAAGTGGTCCTGGGTTCGGACCATGTGTCTGCTCCATGAGTTTTCCATTGACTCAGTGATACTATTGCTATGTGATCCCCCAGGGCCTAGGGTATTATTTTCAATTTCATTGTCAAAACTGGCTCACCACTGCCATGCTCATATTTTAACCCTTAGGAAGGGAGAAAAGGAAATAGAGGGCTGTCAGCATTTTTAAGGAAGTGATCTGGAAGTTTCATTCACATTCTCACTTTTAACCCTTTGGCCAGAACTTAGAAACATGGGCCATACCTAGAAATAAGGACAGCTGAGAAATGTTGTCCTTGGCTGGGCAGCCATATGCCCAGCAAAAGCTTGTAGGTTCTAATACTAAAAAGAAGAGGGAACTGGGCATGAAAAGTAGCTGGCCATACCTACTTCATCTGAAATTTCATCACTAAGAAGTTAACATTTTTGTCTTTGGAAATTTTGATGTATTTAGGCTTTGGATTTCAAAACCTAATTGCTTTCTTTAGGGCAAATAAAAACAGCAGGATGGTGAAGCACCTTTTACTGGTTGAAATCAGCTGACACCTTAAGATACATATTTGAGGTGAAGAGGCCGGACAGAGCAGGCAGTTAATACCAAAGAAAGGGCTTTATAATGGAATAAGTGGGCATTGATTAAATGGAAGTGAGAAGGTACCAGGGTTAGCCTTTCACTCCCCTCAATATTTCACCCAGGACTATACCTACCTACATTCTTTTTCCCCTAAAGGAGATTCTCTTCATTTCTTATGTTAAAGGACTGCCTCCAGGGATCCTATACCATGATTATATAATTGTGAATCTGCTGAACACAAATTAATTTCCTGCTTAGACTATGATAGTGTATTGAATTCAATTCAACACATTTTCTGAGTGTTTATTCCGAGTTGAGCATTGTGCCACATCTTGGTGAAATAGAAACAATTTATTATGTTGATTTTTAATTTATTTTATTTTATTTTTAAATGTTTTGTTGAAGTATAGTTGATTTACAATATTATATTAGTTTCAGGTGTACAACATAGTGATTCAATATGTTTATAAATTATACTCCATTTAGCATTATTATAAACTATTGACTATATTCTCTATGCTGTACATTACATCCTTGTATCTTATTTATTTTATACCTAGTAGTTTATACCTCTTAATTCCCTTCTCCTATCTTGTCCTGCCCCTCATCCCTCTCCCCAGTGGTAGCCACTAGTTTGTTCTCTGTGAATCTGTTTCTGTTTTGTTATATTCATTCATTTGTTTTATTTTTTTAAATTCCACATATAAGTGAAAACACAGTATTTTCTTTTTCTGTCTTATTTCACTAAGCATAATACCCTTCAGGTCCATCCACGTTTTTGCAAATGGCAAAATTTTATTCCTTTTTATGGCTGTGTAATGTTCCATTTATAATATTCCATAATATCTTCTTTATTCATTCATCTTTGATGGACACTTAGGCTGCTTCTGTATCTTGGCAATTGTAAGTAATGCTACTATGGCAAAACAAATTTGGGGTGTTTACAGAACACAAAAAAGTGTTGCTGGAGCATGGTGAATGGGGGAGAGAGAGAGGAGATGAAGTTAGAGAAGTAGGCAGGGTCTAGATTACCTAGAGTCTTAGGGCTTATAGTAAGGAGTATGAATTTTTGCTTGATCTTATCTCATACAACTTAACTATTCCCAGCAGATCTGAATTTGCCCTTTGCCTTGTCTCTTATCCTACTCTGCTTATTCTTGGTAGGCTGACTGTGCTTTAGCCTGAATTATGTTGGAATGTCAGTTAGTTCATTTGGGATATAATAAATCTGGGGGGAGGCAGTAGTACAAAATGAAAATGCAAGGCCCCCTGTTAAAAAAATCGTTGCGAATTTCAAGATAGTGACAGCAGAGTGTGAAACCGAGTACAGGGTCCAGCTAAGTGAAGGGCCTTTTTAAGAGTAGGGCCTTGTGTGACTGACTACACAGGTCACATTCCCATAAAGTTGGCCCTGATCTTGATAAATGTTGCTGAAAAAAATGAATGCCTTCTACTGATGAAAAAAGCAATGCTGCTGTGAACATTGATGTGCATATATCTTTTTGAATTAGTGCTTTTGTTTTCTTCAAATATACACCCAGGAGTGGAACTGCTGGGTCATAGGGTAGTTCTATTTTTAGTTTTTTGAGGAACTTTCATTCTCTTTTCCATAGTGACTGCCCCAATTTACATTCCCACCAACAGTTTACTAGAGTTCCCTTTACTCCACATCTTCGCCAACATTTGTTATTTGTTGTTTTTTTTTGACAACAGCCATTCTGACAGGTGTGAAGTGATAATCTCATTGTGGTTTTGATTTGCATTTCCCTGATGATTAGTGATGTTGAGCATCTTTTCATGTGTCTGTTGGCCATCGAAACAAAAACAATTTAGAAATAGTCGCTGTCCTAGGAACTCAGATTCTAATGGGGCAGAGAAACAGGGCTTCAGCAATTACACATGCTTTAAATGCAAAGTGCAGTGAATGTGGAGGAGAGAACTACTAACTTTATCAGGGAGTGCCTAGAGGAGATGACAGCTGAGTTGGAATTTGAAGGATGATACAATACCAGTCCTTGAACTTGTCGTGTTTCTGCTTCTAAGAATGCTAAACTTAGCAGCAAGAAAATGCTTCTAATTTTGCCACACCCAAATCAATTGATTTATTGATAAAAACAACTATTATTTAATGCTCATTTTCCTTATTAAAGTTCACATCCAAAATGGAAAAATACGCTTATTTTCCCCTCAGTAAATTGCGATAATAATTTCTTTCTTGCCCGATTGTTGTTTTTATGCAATGCCAAATGTAATATGCCTAGTAGAGTTCCTAGCATAACATAGTCACCGTAAATAGTAGCTATTTGAATAATAGTTGCATTGGGTTGGAAAACCAATATTCAGTTACTTTGTTAGTTTTCAGAGCCTCCATTAATTGTAGGAAACAATGCACATATTTAAAGTAAATCATAGGTTTAATGTCTTTCTAGGAATTCAACAGTTTTAACTCACCTTGTTTTTCAGAGACTTTTCTTATTCGGAGGTTTAGAATATTTTCTGAGTTTCTGAAGTTTATATGCTCAGTCCTTTTTTTCCTTCTAAAGCTCGGTTAATTGGACTAGATAAGCTGCATGACTCAATTACAGTAGCACAGGATAAGTGCAATTTGATATGGGTGGCTTTGGCTTTTACAACAGAGATACTGAAAATGCTAAGGCTCACAAAATACAACATTCATAAGGTCATTATCTTGAAAGATATTTAACTATTTAATTTGAGTTTCAGTTGGGTTGAAAAACAAGCCCACTACTTTATAAACCCTGTTTAGTTTATAGATGCCTTGTTAATCTGCTTTGGGAATTGGCAGACCTCTTATATTTGTTTGGAGGAGTTTCTAAGGTGATTATAAGAAAATACTTAGAGGTTATTCACTCTTGGCAGCATTATAAAAGTAACTAGCTTTAGTAATTTAAACCTGAAAGAATTAAAAATCTTCTTTTAAATCTTAAATTAAATGCTATTTATTTAATCTTTCAAAAGTTCTGCAGGTTATTAGTATTGGTTTTATTCCAGCATGTATACTATCAAGAGCATGGTATCTTAGAAATAATTTTCATATTTGTTGTTTTTGCTGTGATAGAATTTTATCTGCTCTAATAGGATTTGTTAAATTCTGAAAGATCTAGGATGCTTTGTGTGGGAACAAAAAAATACATACAAGGATTCTGGGAAGAATGTCATAATTAAACTAGAAATATTTTTCAGTGTAGGTACTCCCTTGAATCAAATGAAAAGTGGCCAAATTATTGAAAGACTTAGATGAAACAATTTACCTAGGCCTTTTTAGCTGGGATCCCATGTTTATCTGTTTTCTGCATTATTGTACATAACATATTATAATGTATTATATACAAGCTGACATCAGCTAATATTAGAATATTCACCACATACTCAGCATTTCTCGAGATCAGGAGCTCAAAGGTATGGTTTCTGTCAATATTTCCTGTGTGATATTGGATCTGTCTTTTCACTTTTCAGAACTCACGATGATGAGACCTATTGTCGAGCAGCCACCGAGTATGCTAGAGCCTGTTCCCATGCTGGCTACCCTATTCAAGACTGGAGAGATGACTTTCCAGCATGCAGTATGTTTCATTATTTTCTAGCCCTGTGCACTTCTATTAATTTTAGGCTTATCCTAGTACTCAAAACTTACCCTAGTGCTCAAAACTAATGAATTGCAAAGACTTGTTATTGATGCAATAATGTTGGTAAACTTTTGCTTACTTTTAAAACACTGTAATCTTTGTCTTTCTGTGTCTGCCTTACTTCACTTAGCATGATAATCTCTAGGTCCATCCATGGTGCTGCAAATGGCATTATTTCATTCTTTTTTATGACTGAGTAATATTCCATTGTGTGTGTGTGTGTGTGTGTGTGTGTGTGTGTGTGTGTGTGTATATATACACACCACATCTTCTTAAGACAAATATCATATGATGTTGCTTATATGTGGAATCTAAAAGAAAAAAAAGACACAAATGAACTTATTCCAAAACAGAAAGAGAGTCACAGACACAGAAAACAAACTTATGGTTACCAAAGGGGAAAGGGAGGTGGGGGAGGGATAAATTAGAAGGCTGGGATTAACATATACACACTACCATGTATAAAATAGATAACCAACAGGGACCTACTATAGCACAGGGAACTATACTCAATATTATGTAATAACCTATAAGGGAAAAGAATCTGAAAAAGAATATGTATATATATATCTCTGAATCACTGTGCTGTACACCTGAAATGTACACAATATTGTAAATCAACTACACTTCAATAAAAAATTAAAAAAAAAACAAAAAAACCCACTGTAATCTTTTTGAGTGTTGAATAAAGTTGATTTACAGCTTGCCTGTTTGCCCATTTTAGTTGATAAATGTGATGACAGCTTTGTCCATCGGGATTGTATCAGTTGTTGCCCACCAACCTGCACATTTGAGGAACAATGTCTTGGGAGTAATCTCCATTGTCTTGACGGATGTTACTGCGCAGATGGTAAGTGCTTCATGAAAGAAACCATGTCTGCAGTCATGGAAACTAGTACCCTGTGATCCAGGAATCATGTCTTAATGTCATCTCTCAGGATGTTAGGGCTGTTGTGATTTTCTATCCTTGTAGGATTTGATCCTTGAAGTGACTAGAAGGAATGGCTGCTTTTCTTTAATAAAAGGCTTATTCCTTTGTAAATTTCCTAGGAAGTTTGGAACTTTGTCTTGAAGTTACCCATGGCAGATCTTTTGTTCTCTTGAGTATTTAAAGATATTTAACAATTTATATACTTTCATTTTTTAAAGATGAAATCAAGTTCAGAAAAAAAAACCTTCACATTTTGGCAGTACAAGATTTTAGTCCTGATGTAGTTTTAATATTTGAAACTAGAAGTAACATAGTAAGTGATAGAAACGGGATTTAAATCTGCTATACTGATAGACATTTATAAGAACATTGAGGATTTACTCAAACCCTTTTATTTTTACAGATTAAAAAAAAAATAGAATCCCAGAGATGTTAAGTGATTTTCCCGCTGTCATATACTTAATATGAGTGAGGACTACTTGGAATCAGATCTGTTGACCTCAGTCCATTGTTCTGTCAGTGCTACTCTAAGTACTTTGGACCCGTGCCAGGCCTGTTTGTTACCAGCCAGTGATGAGATAAGGAGTTTGCACCAGAATATAAATCCGTGCACCAAAATATAAGTCAATGCTTCTTTCATCTAGAGAGTCTTACTCTGAAAAACAGATCAGCTGCATCAAACAGTGTGCTTAGTAACACTGGTTCGACCACCTTTCCTCGTTAGAGAGAAGTACTAAATGCAGTTCTGCTGCACTAGCCCTTTGAGAAGCACTGCTTGGCTCTTTATTCTCTGTGTGATGATAGTGTAAATCTCTCACTTTGACATAAACAGAAATAAAGCCAAGAATATACTTTCTCCCTCTTCTCCTCCCCTCTTCCCTCAAAAGCAAAGAGGCATTAGTTGCCCTAATTCTGTACTGTGAATCTTGAATTTCTGATGGCAAGTCATGGGATAAGAAAGTTGAAAATCACTGAAACAGACCCTTATAAGGTAGCTATTGATTGAGACAGAGCCAGGCTGTTGGTAACCTCCTTGAAAGTAAAGAAACTTGTTATTTCCAGCACCTAGTGTAAGCAAGTGTTCAATAAAAGTTGGTTGAATTACTATATTCAAAGAATACAATCTTTATTATTTCTTTTGTGAATTTGATATGTATTTTTCTTAAATAGGCCTCATAATGGAAAATGGAACTTGCATCTCCTTGGAAAATTGCCCATGCAATTTTCATGGATTAGCTTATTCAGTTGGTTCAAAAATTGAACAAGAATGTACTGAATGGTATGTGATCAATGTACAGCTAATTATTTCTGGATACCTGACTAGTTGACTATTTTACCATGACAAATGTTTAAAGAAATATACTTTTTATTGATTTTTCTTCCAAAAATTCCAAGACACAGTTTTCCTTTTATTTAAAGGCTTACAGGGACAGGGTGGTGGGGGGACCATCTGTATTTTCTTTTATGATGTAATTCTCCTCACTTCCCTTGGTAGTTTTATAAAATCTTATATCCATGTGATGAACGGTTGAATTGTCTTGTTATTCATAATCACCAATTTACACAAACTTTTACTCTTAGAACTTGATGGTTCTCTTGGCCTTCTCTATTGAGTACCTTAAAAAGTGACTATCCAGTTTTTGGCCATGATTAGAGTCTTTCAGAAATTCTTCTTAAAT
Organism: Balaenoptera ricei; assembly: GCF_028023285.1. Lineage (NCBI taxonomy): Eukaryota > Metazoa > Chordata > Mammalia > Artiodactyla > Balaenopteridae > Balaenoptera > Balaenoptera ricei. The sequence continues at coordinate 67,741,191 of NC_082648.1, forward strand.
TAGCTAACTAAGACTATTATAGCCAAAGATTAAATCCCTTCAGGGCAATCTAAAAAGAAACAGAGGTGTAAACGTTATTAGGCAATTTTCCCTTAGGTGTCTGTGTATATAACTGAAATGCAATTGAAAACTAACCCTGTTCTTAGATACTGATTTGAGTTCCTGCCATTCTGAGACTGCTTCTGTCCTCCAAAATTCATACCTGTTTGATGGTAGAAGGCAGAATTTATCTTACAAAGGGAATATCTTTTCTCTCTCCTTAATGTCTGATGATGCTCAAAGCCAGCTCATTTTAGTAGATGAGTTAACTTATTAATCTTAACTCTCTCTATATATATTTCTCTAATGATATGGGTAAATTCTTTGTTGTGTGTGACCTTTTTTGGTTTAAGCAATGAGGGAAGGACAGAAACAGACGTTCTCTGCTTAGTGTTTTTGTTCTTGACTAATCTATACTCCCTTTGTGTCATCTTTATTGATTTTTAAATATGGCATGCACATACAATAAATAATAATTTAGGTGCTTGCCAGTCCAAATTTATCAGTTAACTTAACTTTTGGAGAGATATTTTTCAAGTCAGATTATTCTGAACCTAAAAAACATGATACATTTTGGTACATTTACCAATACGTTATTGCAAATATTCATACAGTTTCTCTATACAATTAGATTAATATTTTTATCATTTCATTTAGTGTATGTGTTGGTGGAGTTTGGAACTGCACTGAGCATGACTGCCCAGGTAATCTTTTAAAATGTTTTTAAAGACAATGTCTTGATTTTCTTGAAATTGAGGAGGAAGCTAGCACTGATTTTTTTAAGGTCATCTCATATAAGTGCAATGATTTCTAAATCCAGATATTAATAAGATAGTGGAAAATTGAATAAATGATAGCTCTGAGCAGACAGCTTTGGGAAAAATTTACTGAAATAGTAGAAATATTCTAAAAAATATGTGGGACAGCTATCATTTAATAAATTTTAAACTAAATTGAATAACATAATTTAGTAAGTTTGTCAAACTAATAAATTTTAAACACTTTAGTTATTCTTTTTGATACCTAAATATTTATCCTAAGTTGACCTACTTCTTTTTAAGAATAAACATAATTTCTTCCTCCTTCTTCTCCTTTTCTCCTTCTTCTTCTCCTTCCCCTTCTTCTTCTTCTTCCTCCTCTACTTCTTCTTCCTCTTCTTCTTCTTCTACTTCTACTTCTCCTTCTTCCTCTTCTCCTTCTTCTCCTTGCTCCCCTTTGCTCCCCCTTCTCCTCCTTCTCCTCCTCTTCCACCCCCCCACCCCACCTCCTCCTCCTCCTCCTTCTTCTTCTTCTTCTTTTTTGGTAGTTCAATGCTCTGTTGTAGGTGATTCTCATTTTACTACTTTTGATGGTCGACATTATTCTTTCATTGGAATGTGCCAATACATCCTTGTAAAAGGAACTGGAAAAGATAAATTCACAATTACTTTACAGAAAGCTCACTGTGAGCAGGTAAGAACATTTCAAAATGACCAGAGAAATGTTCATTTTTTTTGACTCAAACTTCTTATCTTGGTTAAGAATGGTAACATGAATGGGTATAGTTATTTTCTTCAAAAATAAGATACCATTGATTGTTAAGATGCATCATTATTCTATATACTACAAAGAAAGAAAATGTGTTGATGATTAATCTGTTATACTATTAATTATATCATGCATCCTGATTTCAGAGATATTAAAATATAAAAAAATATATCTTAGATTAAATAGTGTGTATTTATTGTACTTTCTTTCTTAAAAATGGTATTTGTTTATGTATAGGTTTTTGGAACATTTCATGACTGCACAGTAGACAATAAGCTTTTTTTTACTTCCAAACTGCTCTCTCTTTTTTTTTTTTATATTGGAGTAAAATTGCTTTACAATGGTGTGTTAGTTTCTGCTGTATAACAAAGTAAATCAGCTATACATATACATATATCCCCATATCTCCTCCCTTTTGCGTCTCCCTCCCACCCTACCTATCCCACCTCGCTAGGTGGTCACAAAGCACAGAGCTGATCTCTCTGTGCTATGCAGCTGCTTCCCACTAGCTATCTGTTTTACATTTGGTAGTGTATATATGTCCATGCCACTCTCTCACTTCATCCCAGCTTACCCTTCCTCCTCCCCGTGTCCTCAAGTCCATTCTCTACGTCTGCGTCTTTATTCCTGTCCTGCCCCTAGGTTCTTCAGAACCATTTTTTTTTTTTTTAAGATTCCATATATATGTGTTAGCATACGGTATTTGTTTTTCTCTTTCTGACTTGCTTCACTCTGTATGACAGACTCTAGGTCCATCCATCTCACTACAAATAACTCAATTTCATTTCTTTTTATGGCTGAGTAATATTCCATTGTATATATGTGCCACATCTTCTTTATCCATTCATCTGTTAATGGCCACTTAGATTGCTTCCATGTCCTTGCTATTGTAAATAGAGCTGCAGTGAACATTGTGGTACATGACTCTTTTTGAATTATGGTTTTCTCAGGGTATATGCCCAGTAGTGGCATTGCTGGGTCATATGGTAGTTCTGTTTTTACAAACTGCTATCTTAAAGGTGATTTTTGACAGAATTTAACAAGTTTCACATCATTCTAAATAGATATGACGGATTTTTTAGCATTCTGGAATATTTATTTTAAAGACATTTTCTTGAAATAAGCACATCAATAATTTGTAAACAAAGAAACCCAGATCTTTCATTCATCTCTCTCTAAATCAGGTAGTCAAAATTTTGCCAAAATCTTTTTTTCTACTTTCATTCCAACATAAAATGGTTGTTTCCAGCAAAATTCCAGTCTACTTTGTTAGCTTTTTTTTAGTTTGATTTTTTTTTTTTCTTTTGCAATATGTCAGGTCTCAGTTAACCTTCTGCACGGAACAGTAATTCTCTTTGTTCTTTTCTACACTGAATTTTTAAAATAGTTAATATACCACAAATGAATTTGGAAAGATACTTTAATTATGCACTATGGAAAACATAATTATTGGCACTTTATTGAAAACATTTCTATTTAATAATCTGTGTAAAGTGTATGTATGTATATGGTATATTTAATGTACTACATAAAGATGTATTTTATTAGTAATGGGGCTACATTAGATTCACAATAAGATGTAGTAACTAGTTTATTATATTGCTTATTCTCAAGTTTTCTATATACCATAAATTTTTATCCATGTGCGCTCTCTCCTTTCTTTTCTCCTTTCTCTCCCTCATCTTCTCCCATTTCCTTCTCCCGTTGGTCCTGTCTCTTTCTATGTCTTTCTCTCTCTCTCTCACTCCTTTAATTGATAATTTGATTTTTATGCAGAACCTTGGCTTGGTCTGCCTTCAGTCTGTAACTCTAATTCTGGAGGATGATTTCAACAAACAAGTGACCCTTAGTAGGGGAGGACAGATCCTCACCAGTCCTAACCAGGGCTTCAGTCTGAATGGTAAGAAGCAATGCTGATGGTGTACTTTTCTTACATGAAAAACAACAGCAGCACAACTTCAATGGAGTCCTTTCCCATTAGCCGACTAACCTAACATTTATTGCATGACGATGTGTTGCCAGCTCCTCAGCCAGATTTAGTGGAGACCGCCATGTTTATGGGACCTAGTGTTTATCTCAAGTGGACTAGAGTTTGGAAGAGGAGAGATACAAGTAAACAGCCACTTAAAAATATGATAAACCCAAAGATATGCATAGGGACTTTGGGGGTCTAAATGATTAGGTACAACTCACTCAACCCTGCAGGTATGGTCAGGAAGTTTTCTTAAGGAAGGGACTATCTCATTGAGCATTTACAGCTGAGGAATTGCCGGGATGAAGGAGATGGGGGAAGTGTTCTAGGCATAGCAAAGAGGAGAACTATGCAGTATGTTTAGGGGGAACTGTAACTACTTTGGCATTGCTGCAGCATGAAGAGGGTAAGTGTAGAATGTCCAGAGATGAGAAGAGGGAAAGAGATGGGGATGAGAATGGGGAAGGCCTTATTTTTTAAATTGAAGTATAGTTGACTTACAATATTATATTAGTTTTAGGTATACAACATAGTGATTCAATATTTTTATAGATTGTACTTCATTTAAAGTTATTTCAAAGCAATGGTTGTTATTTCCTGTGCTGTACCATGTATCCTTCTTGCTTATCTGTTTTATACATAGTAGTTTGTATCTCTTAATTCCATGGGGAATGCCTTATATACAGGGCATCATACTTTGTGGTTTTCCTGGGAGGCCCTGTTCATGCCTGTGTTCCAGTATAGTTACTTATAATAGTCTGTTTTGCTTTCAGAAATGTCTTGAATTGTGATATAAATTACATGGTCACAGTCAATGTCGTGCCAGGATGTTGATTGAACTTGATATGAAATTGAATATGCAATTGTTATTATTTGACCATTTTTATGTACAAAGATGACAGTCTCATATGCTTCAACCAAATAAGCAATGAGTTTTAATGAGGAGACTAACTTTGTCTTTTTTTTCTTGGTAGACTACTATAACAACACTATGGAAATGGCTTTGAGAAATGTTAGACAGGAGGCACAGTTAACAGTTAGGGTATTATTAGAGGAGGGCATACAAGGAATGAGGAGGAACTGATACAAGACAGTGACAGTACAGATGGAGAGAGGAAAACAGATTGAAATTTTATTTAGAAAAAAAGTGCTGCCAACTCAGTGATGGATTGGATTGGGGTTGGTTGGGGAAGGACAACAAGGGGAATGAAGTGATCAAAGAATGATTCTCAGATTTCTGGGTTTGGTGACCAGACTGATGGCAGAAATTGTGATAGGGATGTAGGAGCAACTCTTCTGGTTGCAAAAGTCAAATTCAGTCTTGAGCACAAGTTTCTCTTCTCTAAAGATGTCTCATAAAATGGTGCTTCTCTAGTGCTGTGCTCCCCTTTTTGCTGACAGTTTCAAAGGAATGGGGAATTTTTGAAAAAGTGCCCCTTCCTTATTGAATCATGACCAATTCGTGGGAAAACACACACACACACACACACACACACGTTAAGGAAAAGAGATCAGATTTCAAATGTCTAAGGACTGTCCACCCCCACCATGAGATGCTTGCCAACTGAAATTACATGTGCACCTGACAATCTATTAAAAATATCTGCTGAAGACCCATAAAGGAGGACAGAAGGGAACTGGAAGAAAAGAAAGCAGGCACAAGGTGGTGAAAATTGGCGCCAGGGCAGAGGAGCAGGAACTGGGAAGAAGTCTTTTGGAAGAAGACTCCTGATGTTGTACATTAGCATTTAGAACACTGCCTATGAATCTCAAAGCTGATTTATGTATGTTCTTTTCCTGCAGGAATTGTTGAAATTCAGACTCTGTCATCCTTATTTATTCTTCTAAAAACCACGTTTGGTTTAAAGATTCTGTTTGCTATAGATGGGGAAAGAATTTATATTCAGCTCACTAGTGCGTGGAAAAGAAGAACGTTAGGTCTGTGTGGCACGTTTAATGGGAACATAAGGGATGATTTTCTGTAAGTATGATCTCTGTATAGCTAACATAATTTAATGACTAGTAATTTAGAGGATATAAATTCTTACATTAAAAATGTTTACTTAACTAATAATAGCTTAGTACTCACTGTTCCAAGAGCTTTACATGGATCATTGTATTTAAATTGTGTAGCAATCCCCTGATTAGTATCTCTGTTTTATAGTTAAGGAAGCTAACTGAGGCACCAAAGTGACAAATAAATAGCTCAGTTACATAGCTCAAATACAGTGGAGCTGGACTTTGGATTTAGGTAGTGAGACTCAAGAGCCTGAAGGCTACCCACAGAATAACTTCCCGTTATTCTCTCTCTGCCACCTATCCTATCAAGCTTAGTGGTATTTTATGTAAAAAAAAATTTTGTTGCCTTTAAAAAGTCTTAGTATCATTTGGTATGAATGATATCTCTAAAGCAACATTGTGGCATCTAAGTTAATTGGGTTTTATGATAGTTGGTGTTTCATTAGGAGAAAAAACAATAAAATACATTTATACCCCTTGTATCAACAAAGCACTTTCACCTACATGTGATAAGACATGGTGTATAACTTAGTGTAAATGCTTTGAGCACCTGTTATTGTGCTAAGCACTGTGGGACAATAAAGGCAGTAAGACATGGTTCCCATCCTCAAGGAGCTTATATTGTGGATTGGGAGGGGACAACCCTCTTTCAGAAATAATTTGTTCTAGGTGAGGTATTAATCACAATATGTATAAAAATACTGAGGTGAATTCAAAAAGTTAAGTGTTAACTTGTGTGGTTGTGGCTAGAAGCACAGCAAAATTTTGAGTAGGTCAGTGTGGGCTGGGTAGGCAGGGAGCGTTTCCTGGAGAAGCCATTCTCCAAATGCCATTTAAAAAAACACTTCTGCATATTCTTCCTGCTTTGGGTTCTGTCCCCTTCCTAATCTTCCCCATTAACTCCTATTTATTTTTCAAGCCAACTCGGTCATTATTTGCTTCAAAAAGTGAGTTTGTGTCCCACCAAAGTTAATTTTGACTCTGTTATCTATGAAAATCTGCCATTTATCTGTCTGGTTTCCACTTAAAACTGCAAAGGCTTTGAGAATAAAGACTGTGTCCTTAATCCTTATATTCTTAAGAACTAGCATAGTACCTTATATGCACTAGACAGTTGAACTGAATGGAGGTAGGACTTTTTTTTTTTTTTTTTTTTTTTTTTTTTTTTTTGGAGGTAGGACTTTTGATGCGGCACCAAGAAGAGAATTTGGATTGGCAAGGAGAAAGGGCATTTAAATTTTTTAATTTTAAAAGAGAGTTTCTTTTACCTTTTCTCCTGTGTAATTAATTTGCTTTTAGGTCACTTATGGGTTTTTTTGTTTGTTTGTTTCATTTATTGGTAGATCAGAATATTGATTTCTTATCAATTTGTGAAACAGAAACTATATTAAGTGACTTGGTTAAGATGTGCAGAGGAGACATTAAGCCTTTTCTCTTCCTGTTTGTCAGAATGGGTTAGTAGTCAATGTTTAACAGAGGGCAGATCTGTCTGCCTCTTTCTGAGGCACCAGTCTCCTCCATGTATAAACATTCAGGCCTGATAACAGTGCAGGATAATATTTCAGAGTCAGAGATAATTTTCAAACATTGTTTAGCTTTCCAGGATAAGCAGTTAAAATTCCTTGTATCACAAAAGTTAATGTGAATCTGCAAACATAATGAATGGAAAATATTAATTACTTGAAAATTTATTTTGTATGCCTTGTTTTAGTAAGTTAACTACGGTGAACTGAAAGGCTATTTTATAAAATGAATGCAATAAATAAATGGATCTACATTTCAGCTCCTTTTTTGGGTATTTATTGTTTTAAGTGAATTAAATGAAATAAGAGAGCCAAGCTCTGAGTCAGTTCCTCCTGGGAATCCTGAGTACACCTATCACCTTGACCTATTTTATTGTGCTTTGTAGGGATGAAGAGGGATGGAGGGGGAAAGAATGAGAAGAACTAGTGCAAGTCATGCAATTTCTGTGAGTCTTCGTGTTCTCATTGGAGCAAAATTAGATTTTGGATTGGGTGTTTGTTATAATTCTATACAGTTCTAGAATAGTTTCATTTTGAGGAATAGGATAAAGAAGGAAAGGGTGGCTACAAGGGATGAGCATGGTGGAGTAACTTGTGTGGCTCCCTCTTTTCCTCCTGTCTTTGGGGTGAGAAGCTCCATATAGCCTCATATTGGTAATTGAGATAAATGGTAGGCAAAGTAGTTATGTTTATTTGGACACTAAGAGAGTGAAGATAAATGCTACTCTACTGTTTGGCCGTGTTGTAGCAGTTCATGCAGTTGTGGCTTGCATTAGTGAAGTTTTGCTTGGTCAAAGCTTCTGACAGGAAACCTAGTCCAACCTGATTCTCTAAGTAGTTCTGACAGTGTCTGGCACAGCTCCAGCAGGGATTGTCACTCACTATTGGCTGATGAGTTACTAAATCTTGATGACTTCTGGAGGGGGCATTTTAGTGTCTGGCTCTTAAACATTGTTGTGGTTTATAAGCCTGAAGGGTAGATATTTCTCTTCCATTTTGGTTTGCTGAGGGAACTGAAGAAGTGAGAAAACTTGGGTGAAGAGTGCCTCTTATACCATTTCTCCTTAATTTTCACTTGGTTTGTTTGCCCAACCTCACAGTGGAACCTCAGTATGTCAGGCCTCATAATGAAAATTGAAATACTGAACCAGCAGTGTAGACTATTTCTTCTTTAGGACATTTGTCTTTACCCTGAAAAGAATCACGTGAGCTCCCTACCTCCACCTCCCTAAACCACACGCATTCATGTTTTGGTTGTTTGAGTGATATTTCATCAAAGTGGTGTGGACTACGTTTGAATCTCGGCTCTGACACTTAGCAGCTGAGTGAACATTAATATTTCTCTAAGCTTCTGCTTTGCCTTCTCTCTAAAATGGGGATAATGGTGCTTCCTTCACAAGGCTGAAATGATTATTAAATAAAACCATGTATGTCTACAATTTGACACATTGTAAAGTCTTAATAATAGGAAGCTAACACCGTGTATATTTAAAAATGTAATAAAACATTTCAAGCTCTAAGATTTCTTTGTAAATTAAAAAAAGTAGTATTCTCTTTTTTCAATATTTGAAGACTCTGAAGGAAGGAAATGAATGGGAGAGGCTAAGAGAATATTATATTTGCTTTCTAGTTCTCCCTCAGGCATGATAGAAGGTACCCCACAACTTCATGCAAATGCATGGAGAGTTTCCTCCACTTGTTTTGCACCTGTTCATGTTCCTATGGTGGACCCTTGCAACATTAATCAACAAAACAGTAAGTCTTTCTGCATGTAAACCTAGGAAAAAGTCCTCTTTATTACTGTAATTTTGTAAAATTAGATAGTGATTTTAAATTCTGATTTTCTTCATTATGATAAAATCGATGCCATTCTTTATGTATTTTTGTTTAATACATATGCCTCTTTATGTAATCTAGGTTACTTTAAAAAAGAACTCCAGAAAATGACTATTTTATTTACTACTCTGCATTCATAAATTTACTTATTTTAGGTGTTCAGAAATCCCTCAACTGTTCCCAGATGTGAGCTAGCATTTTGGGTATTTCAGATTATTTAAATGCTAAAGAAAAATCTCTGGAAGTATTCTAATAATGCTCGTATAGTCTTGGGATATTCAACTTCCGTTCCATAGTGTGACAGTGCGTGTGAATTCTCCTGTTTATTGATGTCACACTACGAGTTCCTACTCACAGAACGTATTATGGCTTCATAAGCAGGAAGCCAGTGATCCAGAGAAGCTTTGTGCCATCAGGTGTGTAACAATTTGAGATGGTCATAGAGTTCCAATTTACAATGACAGTGTAACTCACATGCCAAGAATTTTTGGCTGTATTGTTTTTCTTACTAAAGCCACAGCAGACCATGTGAAAGGCTATTTTACTGTTCAATAAAAGAAGGCGTATTTTTTTTTTTTTTGTAAAATCACTTTGTGAAGGAAAATTAATGTGTATGCTTAAATAGATATTTTTATAATTTAAATTTGTTCCTTTAATTATTTTGGCTAGTTTACTGTTTTTATGTAGTTTTAAAAATTCATTATTAATATTGATTGAGTACCCATGAGAAGTTAGTAGAGTTTCTGGATTTTGTAGTGGTTGTTTGGCAGGATTCTGTTTATTGTTCTATGGTCCTTATTATTAACTTATACTTTTAGCGTCCTGGAAAGAAAACAAGATAATTTTGCTTTTAGTGATTTTTTTTTTTCTTTAATCTAGGCCAACTTCTAATTTATCAGTTGGACTCTACTTCAATTTTCTCTGGTTGTTTCTTTAATGACCTCCTTTATTCCCTACCATTTTGTTATATATTTTTTTTTATCATTTTTGTCCCCATATCTTATGTCGTCTATGACATATATATTTTAGATATTATTTTTGTTCATCTTTGCCATGAACTATTATTTTTTAATTTCAAATAGGTAAATTCAAAAAGATCCCCAAAGAAAGGAAAATAAATAGATGAAAGTCAACTCTGATATGGATTCTGACGGATATTTTTAAACAAGGATTTTCTGAGTCACCCTTTCCCTTAATGTCAGTAGGAATGTTTTTTGATCTACAAATCTTTAGGGCACGCAATAAAAGCCCTTGCTTGGAGATCCTGGGAATTAGGAGTATATATGCCAATAGTATGCTGTTATAGTCTGTCATGTGTTTTCATGTATTATGTGCATAACAATGCAAAAATATATAATACTCAGGTAATTACTTAGATAATTACCATGTGTTTCCAATAATAAATATATTTAAAATGGTCAACAAAAAAAGTTCAGTATAATTCCTCAGTAGTGAAAAAATTCTGATCTCTAGCAGCTCATCTTGTCTCTCAAAGACAATGACAACTCAAAGATTGATTAATTTTATCTGTGAAGAAATCAATGCAATCAAGGTCCATTGCACCAAGAAATCACAGGACGAGGCTTTTTCAGAAAGATGAAATCCAGATTGTTTTGTCAAACTTGGTTACTCCCATAAAGAATTATATCTGATCAGTCATTCTCAAGGAAAAGTCAACACATTTCAAGAACTTATTATGCACATCCCCTCAAATGTCTTGGTAGTGATAGCTCATAGCCTTTAGCATATGTTCCATTACCAATTTCTATTCATTATTCATTTATTCATGTGTTCGTCATAGATTCATTTATCAAACATTATTGAGCTCCTAGTATTTATCAGGCATTGTGCAGATATTGCGTTCAATGGCTATGTGGCATCTACCTCATTACCATTTACCTCAGAGACTCCATTGGAGTGAGATGATTCCTAGTCCTTCCTGGATAATTGTGTATTCCAGGGAATTGCCATAACATCCACAATTGTCACTGCTTTTATTGTGTGTGGATGTCGGGAGATAAACCTTCTAATACTCATTAGTTCTTTAGAGCAGAATTATGGTGATTTCCTAAGATGGTCCTCAGGCGATGGGGTAATTGTGGCCACTTCTGTCAGTTAACCCTTCTGTTGCTCAAGTTATTCACGTATAACACAATACTTTTTTTTTTTTTTTGCTAGAAGAATATTAAATATGGATTAAGTGCTGTTACCAATATTACCGAAAGTAAAAACAAACCAAAAAAAGTGTAAGCTGAAAATATTGGCTCTTATTGAAAATAATATGCAGTACAGTGTATTTCTAGGAAAGCAAGATGCTTGGATAGTGCTGGAATTTGACACTTTAGGGGTATTTGATACTAGCTAGACTAGTAAATGAAGTGCTAATGGGGTTCTTTGTCTGTTAGTTGGATATGCAGCACACTGTGATGTTATCCACCAAGAGCTCTTTGCTCCTTGCCACATCTATATTAGCCCTGGGCTGTACTATCAGCTATGCCGCCACGATGCGTGCAAGTGTGGAAGCGCCTGCCTATGCAATGCTCTTGCCCACTATGCCTACCTCTGTGGCCAGCGTGGTGTTCCCATCGATTTCAGAGCTCAGATTTCATTCTGTGGTGAGTATGATGGCATTGTCACTGATAAAGATGATCAAATAACACTTTAGAGATTTTTGTATTTGTAATTACCGCTATTTTTTTAAATAAAAAGTCAATATTTGCTTAAGTTATTTGACTTATTATAATGTGCAAACATGAAAAAAAGTGAAATACTTTACTTCTTAAAATTGGAGCTCTGTTGGATAAGACCAATGGCTTTTGACTATTTTTACCATAAGCAAAATTAGAGTGTAGTTGTATGGTTTGAAATATGCAACAGAAATAATTTGAAACATTTGAAAAAATTCTTATAGAAATGTTCTAAATATTGGAAAGTATGGGAAAACATTATGTGGTATAGTGACACAGATTTGTAGGTAAATAGGTAAATTACGCAACAGGCAATTATTATCTCAAGTTCTTAGGGCTCGAATCTTCCTGGTTATGATGTCTGTTGTTATCATGCATGGTAGATTGTTTCCTTTCCTTACTGTTCTATAATTTCTTTTATGAGTTAATCTTTCATTATCCAGGCTGCCCATTCCCCTTACCCCTGTTAGAATCTTCTGTGACCTGGGTTTCGGGAGCATCATTCTCTCCATCTCTTCATCCCTCAGTGGTTTCAAAAAACTTTTTCCTATTATTCCAGGAGTAACACTGGCCAGTTTTGATGTTAATTTCTCAGCTTGGGCTTTCTAAGACAAAAATAATGTAAATACAAAAGTAATGTAAATTCATATACCAAACCTGTGCAGGAATTTGATTTCTCAGAGGATACTTTATTTCATCAGAGACCCCACAGAGTTAGAGAAGCTTTCCTGGCATCTCCCTGTACTCTGAGCAGATTTCTTCTAGTCCAGAAGTTGGCAAATTACACCTTTGGGCTTCCCGTGTTTTTGAAAATAAAGTTTACTGCCCATATGTTTGCATATTGTCTATGACTGCTTTTGAGCTACAAGGGTAGAGTTGAGTAGTTGTGACAGAGACTGTATGGCCAGAAAAGTTGAAACTATTTGCCATTTAGCTCTTTACAAAAAAAGTTTGCTGACCTCTGCTGTAGTCCATCTTTTCAACTGACGATGGAGATATTTTTGGAGGTCCAAGTTAAGGGTCTCCCAATTCCTTGCCCTGAAAAGGACCAACTTTCATTTTCCATTTCCTTAAGAGTTAAATATCAGGTCCAAGATTACTGGGACCCATCCTCCCTTCCTCTACTTAAAGTTCTGAATTTTATTTCTCTCTTTACTTCTGACATATGGAGAAGTTACCCTCCAGCCCCATTTTTTTCTCACAAGATCAATTATACATTTAACATTATTTCAGTTGTGTTTTATCCAGCATTTTTGTTTGTACAAGTGTGTTTTTAGATTATTTTAGTTTGCCTACTGTAATCAGTTCAGTTTGTTCTAAAAAGAAATTGGAGGGTTTAGCAAAGAGTACAAACATGATTAAAAAGGCACAAAACAGAAGCTGTGAGTACAGATTGATAAAGTCAAGTTTTGTGTTACTTGTAGAGGACTAACAGTTTACTTAGGATTAAATAATGTCAAAGAAGAAGGTGGTGTCAATATAGCAGTAAATAAATTTAAAATGTGAGGAAAGGAAGTTTATTTAGATGGATAAAATACCTTAAAAATATTAAAAAAAAATTATAGCACAGGCTGTTAAAGAATGTTATGGAATGTCACACTTAAATATAGTTCACATAGAAATTTTGTTCTTCAGTTACATCGAGGCAAAGAATTGTTTAATTAATTAATTAATTTATTTATTTATTTACGATATAGGATTCTGTAATGTTCTAGGTTTATTGATTTAAGATGTCTTCTTTTTTCATGATTTATGTCTATCATAGACGTATAACCCAGCATAAAATGCTTCTCGGCCCTGTGGAGATCTTTCTCAACTGATGCTTCTTCGTCCTCAGGGGTGGTGTGCCAGAAAGGCATGATGTACCATCACTGCTCCTCCTTCTGTCGCCGCTCCTGCATCTCTCTCTCTTCCCCAGAACAGTGTCACGATGACTGTGCTGAAGGCTGCAACTGTCCCGAAGGCAAATACTATGAAGACACACTTAGCTTTTGTGTGCCCATGTACGTCACAGGAGTGGGTTGACAGCGTCCAGTTTTTATCTCTTTTCTCCCTTACAGGATAAATGGGCTATCATGCCTCTTTCCTTTCTTTCTTTTTTTTATCTAATTGACTCAGCACCATAAATTTTTTCCACTATTAAACAGTCACTTTTTCCATGAAATAAGTGTGCATATATGCAAAGATCTGCTTGTGAGTTGTTTCTTTAATATTTCTTAATGTCTTTACTTTTATTTATTTGTTAGCCCTGTATGTGTTCACAAAATCTCTATAGAAAGAGCTAAGGAATCTGATGGTTAATCCTGAAGTTTATTACCACTTGCTTTTGCCATATCAATAATGATAGCAAGGTTTATGTTTCACGGTCATGTGGCAGATTTTAGTAGCAGGATTTTAATGTCTCTCAGCGCCCAGAAATTTCTCAAATCTCATATGACATAAAGACTTTTGTTGTCTACATAAGGCTAAATGATATACCAGTTGTGTTTCTCTGAAGTGCCTTCAGGGACTTTTTATTTGGTGACAAAAACAACACAGTCTGTTCTGTCACTAAAACAATACAGAGCTTGAATTTAGAAAACAAAATCTAAATCTGCACAAGGCTTCACATTTGTATAACAGAATTGCATGGAATCTCATGGAGTAATGTTAGACTGTGCATTAAAATTACCAGTACAGAGCATATGGTCTGCTTGAATTTCAGTGTTTTTTAAAAAATTTATATCCTATTTTGTTAATTTAACCCTTTCTTTTCCTTACAGATTTCACTGTCGGTGTCATTACAGAGGCAGCATTTACCAACCTGGGGAGCTCATCCCAACGCCCTCAGGCTTATGGTAGATTTCAGTGATGGTGATTGTTCTTGACAAATAATATGTAGTCATATAACTTCTTAACCAAAACCATAAATTGAAATATGACACCTATAATTTGAAAAATACAGATAACCTTAATATATAAACTTTTAAACCATATATATTACATTTATATATATAAAACCCTAATATATACGTATATATATATATATTAAACCACATGTATATATTACATTTCAACGTGGAATGCCTAAGTCTTGTGCTCATAACTGCAGAAAAGAGCTATGAATTGAAGTGTCAAACAGTGAAATGGAAGGCCTTTGATCAGTTTGGTTCTCAAATAAAAGTTAAGGATGAGATGAGTGCTCAAATACTGTAAGTTCCTGAGGGGTTTTAGTTTTGTGGTTTATCTGCTGGCTTATTGAGAACTGGTGTGTTTTTCCTTATCATGATATCTTCTTAAGGGATTTTCAAGGTTCACATTGCCTGAATTTGGTTTTTGCCTTATGCCCTGACTTTCGAACTCAGGTTGCAAGATTGGACTTCACTCTATCTTCCACACTGCTGCCAGAATGACTTTTCTAGAATTCAAACCAACCATATCACATCTGTGTTTAAGGTTTTTAGTGACTCACTTCACGGATAAATTCTTAGTGTCTTAATAGGAGCTGGCCTTTGACTCTTTGCAGATGGCCTTTGCCATCTGCATCCCCTGTCATTTCCCACATGGCACTCTGTCGCATGGAAAGCTGTCCTACCCCTCCATGGCTTTGTACTACATCTCCACTCAGTGTGACAGCCTTCCTACTTTAATCTATATCGTAACCTCCATCCCTTCTTCAAAATCTTCCCGACTTTATCTTCTTTGACTGCCCTGATGTCAATTTTTAACAGATTTTTAAACATTTTTTGGTGCTTTACTTCTATGTCTTAAACGTTTCTATGTTGCATGTCACACTGGCTAAATTATTTATTTGTATGTCTTTCTCTCCTACTAGAATATAGTAGGCACTTGGCTAAAGACTGCGAATTTTGGTCTTTGAATTCCCCATGCCTGTCACAGTGCCCCACACATATATGAGCGTTTGATAAAAATGTGTTGAACTGAAATAGCTCTCTTCCAATTGGGCCTAAACCAATAACTTATTTGTAAAAAGGAAAAATCGTATTTGTCAATTCTTGCATGTTATATTGTTTCTGAAATACAGAAAAAACTTGAGGTTTGGTTTCATGAATTAACTATTTGTTTACTTCTACCAGCCAGTGTTCAAATGGGACTGTGAAATGTGATGAATTAGCAACACCCTCTACTGGTAAGATCTAGATAGATGTTTTCCTTAAAGAGAATGTGCCTCTAGTACTGCTCCTACTCTTAGGGCAGAAGTTATTAATCTGTCACAGCCCTCCTTGCCAATGTGCGTGGAGGAATAGCCTTAGAATGTTTCTCAACATGGTACTCTGGCGCTTCCTAACTTTTTTCACATTCGGAATTATAATATTTGTAGGACAGTGTGGGGTGGACATATAAGGCTGCTTAGGGGCAGAGCTGATCAACCCAGGGATGCTGCCTTGATGCTGTCTATCCCAGCACCACCCCAGGTGCCCCAAAGGCTTTAGGGATATGTATCCAGACACCTGTCGGAACTCACTTGTGCAACAGCAGTTGGGAAACCCTACTCCAGACCAGCAGATTCTAATGTACACACAGTCACCTGGGGATCTTGTTAAAATGCTGATTCTGATTCAGTAGGTCAGGGGTGATGCCTGCAACATCTCTGTTGATGGCCGAAGTGATGCTAATGCTACTGGGTCCTGGGCTACATTATAAGTAGCAAAGCTTTAGCACTAGCAGCCATCAATTAAAAATGGCATGTAAAATGACATCGACTGCCATCTCTCTTGAGAATATCATCTTATGATTGCATATCATTCCTGAAGATCGTATATATTAGGAGACCCTTTATATTATTTATTTTCACCACACAGAAAGCCTCAAATTTTTGGTCACTGTGGAGAAATTCTAGGCAAATACTAAACAAAACTACCTTTTGTTGATTTTAATGGGCAGGAAGAGTGTAGGCTGCTAAAACTAATTGTGAGCTATTGCTTTGTTATTGATTTGCACAGTTATGTACTATATTTTATAAATTAGCTTTAAATTATATGCCCTGGATTCAATTTATGAGGATCCAGGCTGTCTAGGACTTCTTTACAGTGTATGTTCATGGACCACACACATATTCAATAGCTACTACGCCCTCCCTGCCTTGCCCCATTTGCGTCAGGGTGGCTCAGCATTGAAGAAAAGGATGCTCAGGTGGCCAGACTTCTCACAGAGGAATCCCCAAGGTTCCTTTTGGCCCCAGATAAGGGCTGTTATTTAATCCCTCTCAGCTCAAAAGTTTCTGGAGCAATATGTAACCCCTAACCTGCCTGTAATTATGTCCATTTTCTGCACTTCTACATTATAGTGAGGACTAATGTAAATAATGACTCAGAGGTGAAGCAAGGTCTAAAAGTATCGTGTTTGTTGTAAACATACAACTTTGTAAAGTTTAAATATACTGTACTGTCAGTCCTCAAAAATTGATAATGTATGTTTGGATTAATCAAAATACCCTGGTTCTTGATCTCAGAAAATTATATACTAGTTGTTTAGTTACTGCGTTATGGAAGGCAGCTAAAGTGTTCAAACTCAAAATAGATTTTGGAAATTTAGGTGATGAAAGGAAATCTGTCTAGGGAATGTTTGTAAGCTCATGAACCAAACATCACAGAGTAAGATCAGTTATTACTGTTAAATACACTGTATTCTATGGTGAATTGTGTTTTGATGACAAATGTATGTCAATAAGATTAAATGTATGGAGCAAATACAAATTTAAGGGTATTTTATCTGCGCCTTGTCCCTGAAGTTCACATCTGCCCCGAGGGAAAACAGTATTTCGACTGTAGGTTTCCTGACCCTGAATTACCAGCTGGTGGTGTAAATTGTGAAACTACATGTGCAAACCTGGCTATGAACTTCACTTGTGCCCCATCATCACCCTGCATAAGTGGCTGTGTTTGTGCTCCAGGGTAAGCCTCTTTTTCTTGATAATACAGAACGTTTAGAATTTGATAGAAAACACAAGAGCACTTAAAAACATTATTTATAGGAATAGCTAAAATTGTGTTCTGACTAGTGGTTCACTTTGAGTTGGTAACTAGAAGACTGTTGTAATTATTTTTCTGTGCTCATGGAACATATCACATATGTTATGTGTGAGATGCATATCACGTATAACACATGACTAAATAATGTCACAATATGTTACGTATACAATATAATTAAAGTAATGCAGTGAATCGAGGAGAGAACTCATTTCAGGATAGACTTGGCATTTACCTCCTAATTCAACTGCAGTTTTGGGAAAATGATAGTGAGCCACTCTGTATTCAAAACACTTGAAGTACATATCTTTTGTATATTCTGTTGTGCTGTTACTCTTGTTGATTTTAAGTTATATTATTGATGCCAACTGATCTATCTAATGGATGTTAGAGAAAATGGTGTGTTGAGGCTACTTAGGGCAGTGGCTAACAGTGGGAGCTCTGGCTTCAGACACACCCGTTTCAAATCCCAGCCCTGCCGATATCAGCTGCATGATTTTTCTGCAAGTTCCTTTAAAGTCTCCGTTAGGCATTGTGAAATGTGGTGTGTGTGCCTGTGTGTGTGTGTTGCACAGAGGGAGGGCCACCTAAGGCAAAGAGGTCACCCATTCTTTCTCGATGAACGTACTCACACAAAGCGATTCCTGGGCTCCATTCATATAAACCAGGAGCAAAGAAGAGAGAGGTTTTGTGGTCTGTTTCCCAGGAGAGTCACATTTGTCTAAATGGTCCCCATCTGGAATAGGTTGAAGAGCCAAGTGATGGGACGGTATCAATCTCTTTAGAAAGAAAGGACATAGAAGGAGTGTGAAAGAACAAGGCCTTGCCTGGGAAAATAAAAGCAGGTAGAAATCAGGTCATACAGCAGATGAGCAAGGAAGACATTTTAGTAAAAAGGACAAGGGAAATAAAACCTTTATTATAGTAAAATAATTGAACCCTACAACATTGCTTGATTTATTTGATTTGATTACGATTCAGGGATGCATGGCTGATTAAATAAATCTACATCCTAATTTTGTTTCATGTGCTTGTGGTTGATGCTATTATTTAAAAAAATATCTATTTGCTGTCACCTTTGACTTTTAGTTCAACAGTGATTTATTAATTTACTGGTCAAATTTTATTACAAAACCTTAAAGTAATTTCCTCCCACCTTCTCTTATTTTATTGACATAAGTATAGTTGGAATTGACTAAGAGGCCTCTCACTGTTTGGAAATAATTTTGTTACATGGAACTTTCTATTATAAAGTTGTTCTTGGTAGTATGATGTGTATTGACTTCCACGCGACCTTGGCTGGCTTATTTTAGGACAATAAGCCTGGTGTCACTTGTTGTCATGGGGCTCCTTGTAGTGCCAGCAGTTCATCCACTACAAACGGACCACATACCTTAGTTTAGAAATCATTGTGGATTAAAGAAATGGAAAGTAATATAGTGGAAAGAGTCATATAGAAATGGGTTAAAATGTTGGCCCTCTTTCTTATTAGGTAAAGTACCTCGGGACAAATCTTAACCACTTGGAGTCTCAACTTTATCTTTTTTTTTTTTTGAAGGATTTTAAATTTATTTATTTATTTATTTTTGGCTGTCTTGGGTCTTCGTTTTCGTGCGAGGGCTTCCTCTAGTTGCGGCAAGCGGGGGCCACTCTTCATCGCGGTGCGCGGGCCTCTCACTATCGCGGCCCCTCTTGTTGCGGAGCACAGGCTCCAGACGCGCAGGCTCAGTAGTTGTGGCTCACGGGCCTAGTTGCTCCGCGCCATGTGGGATCTTCCCAGACCAGGGCTCGAACCCGTGTCCCCTGCATTGGCAGGCAGATTCTCAACCACTGTGCCATCAGGGAAGCCCCTCAACTTTATCTTTTTAAAACGGGTGTAATAATATCTACTTCATAGATGGTTGAGTATATGCAGCACACTAGTCATATGGTAGGTGCTCAGTAAATGTTTATTTTATTACTAACCCCACTTCCCAAACCTGCTTAAAGCAGACAATTCACAGTGATTTACAGCTCTCTTCCAGTTTTGATTAGTTATGAAAAACTCATCAGTCATCAGTGTAACCATTTAAAACCACTAGTTTGGCTGGTTATGTAAGAATTGTGCTTACAACATTTAATGGAGTATAACCTGTAAAAATACTGAATCACTAGGCTGTACACCAGAAGCTAATATAATATTATAAATTAACTATACTTCAATTAAAAAATTTAAAATGTGAATAATATTTTAAAAAATAAAAGAAATGAGAATTGAAAAAAAAAGAATTGTGGTTCATTTCGGTGAGGCATCCCTTATCTAAACAATTCAGCAGCCAATGTTTATGAAGCACCTAATAATATCTGGGACATTGTGTTAAGACACAGGGATGATGGTGCTAAAATAAATATATACAAGATAACAATAGAATCTACCTTATGGAATTGTCACTAGGATTAGATGAGTCAATAATGTATTTAAAGCAGGTGGAACAGTGGCTGGGCCATAGTTAACACTCAAAAATACTAGTTTTTGTTATTGTTCTTATTTTCTCTGTAAGACGTTTAATGAATTACTTGCAATTCATTGTGGTAAACCCTCCAGTAAAGGTTTGTACATATTGCTATATATAGGGAGTGTGGTACATAAAAGATTGCACTGAAAAGATTGCACTAAATTGAGTCTTGAGTGATGAGAAAAAAATCTTTCAGTTTTCTAGGCAGAAGAGAGATGCAATGCTCAGGGAAAGTGGCTAGAAGTTTGGGAAGGTTGAGGGGAGAAATTATGGACTCTAGGGCACTGGTGTCTGTAAGAAAGAAATCTGAATGAGTTGATGCATCATTTATATAAATAGTTTCATTTCTTCACCTTTACTCAACAACTGAGTGTCTGCTATGTGCTAGGCATTGGAACACAACCATTAACAAGATATTCATGGTCTTCCAGAGTGAAACTTAAAGTCAAATGGATAACATATACATTAGATAAACTATGAGCGAGGAAGCAGAGCACTAAAGGAACATATGTGATTATTTCTATTTGAGAGAAGAGGCAAGAAGTCAGGATTCCTGACTTCTATGTTAATTTTGACAACATGGAATTCTCACATTTTAAAGCAAGTTCAGAAAAAAACTATGTATTTTATCTATTTTTACTAGCTAGTTTTGAATGTTGCTATTACTATTTTATTATCCATTATTTATTATTTTAATTTCTTTTATTATTATAGTTATACTATTATATATTTAAATTATTGTATTAGTATTTTATTATTATTTATGGAAGCTCTTTTTGAGAAAAGATTTTAGGAATATTGAAAAATATATGTATATATTTATATTAAGGGTATTGAAATACTTATTATATATAATATGTATTTATTTTGTCTTCATATCAAAATATTTTGATAATACACCCAAATTGATTTCTCCTTGAGATTATGAATAATGATTTTGTTTTAATTTTTGTATTCAGAGATATTTTAAGATACTTTCTTATGGGGTAATCTTTCATGAAGGAATTTACACTTTGAAGAAACCAACATTCAAAACTTGATATGTTAATAATAAAATGTGAAACACTCGATATAATGGTTTCTTATTCAAGACACACCTAAAGTCTCATGGTTTTTAACTTTAAGCACTAACAAAAGAAGCTTTTGATTACTCTCTCTATCCTGTAATAGAAAATGTTATCCAGCTCATACTTCACTATTTTGTAAAAAAAATTCTTAGACTCACAGACTCTTCTATCAAGTAGCAAATATTGAAGAAAGGGAGCCTTACTTCCTCTTTAATTGTTTTTTCAGAATATCTCACTTTACCCGGAAATTTAGGCTTCTGTCTCCCTTTTGTTGTACTAAGTGATAACAAAAAGTTTAAAATTTTGCATCCAGTCATTTGCCTGGCATTTATTTATTTCTGTGATGTGAAAGGTACTGTGCGGTAAAATAGGGGAGAAAGACTGGATTCGATCCCTCCATAGGTCAGATAGAACATGCTTTCGACAGCTGTAACAAATACAGATGGTTTGGAATATGACAAGATTGCTGATTTTTTAAAAAACCGAAATTAGTAGTTTATATTAAATAGCATTTACTTCTTCACTTGAAAGAATGGCAGAGCACAAAGGAAAGTGTTATGTTCCTGAAAGCTGTCCCTGTATCTGGAAAGATTGGGAGTACCTCTCAGGAGAAGTGATTGCTACACCATGTTATACCTGGTAATGAGATCTGTTTATTTCACAGTTTTCCTAAGAAATTGTATTAGTTTCAGTCATCTTGTGTTTCCTTAATGTGACTGATTTCAGCAAAAAGCAAACCAAGTCTGAGTAAATAAGATTTTAAAGGCTTTCAGGAGTTGGTTGGGAGCTACTACCTTCAGGGGGATCATTATTTTTACTCCTATTTGTTCAACCCAGGAGAAAAAAATGAACTATGACAATTTGAAAATTTAATAGGAAAAACATATCTCAAGTTTATAAGAAAGTGATAAGTGTTCCAAAGAGAAGGTCACATTTGATGGAAAGTTTTCTGTTTGGAAATAAGCCATAAAATAAAATTGAAATACAGTTTCCTTGAAATGTGGATAAAAATTCTAAGTTCATGAACAAGTCCTGTCTAAGGTATTTAAATGGACTCCAGTAGATGAGATGGCATTGTGGTCTTTTAGCCACCAGCAGGCGTATGTTTAATTTTTCATTCCATCACCTGTTTTCTGTGTGACCGAGGCACAATTTCCAGGCTTGGTTGTGATGTCTGATAATTTATTTAGACAAAGTGGTAAATATATGCCTCACCTATCATTGTAATAAAATGTTATCAGAACGAATTGGGCATATTTATAAGGGCTATTGGCTTAGTGAATGCTTTTGAATACAAACCTTCCAATATTTATGCTGCTTGAAAAATACTAATTAGAGCCAGGTTTCTTAGAAAGGTAACAGTGTTTGTATTATTTTCTAATAGTGTTTGTCGACGAGGAATGTTCAACTGCACATATTATCCATGCCCAGCAGTGTGCACAATATATGGGGACCGTCATTATCATTCTTTTGATGGACTGGAATATGATTATATCAGTGATTGCCAGGTATTTTTGATAAAGGTATGTCACAATTACTTCCTTTTACTTAAAATTATGTAAAGACAATGTAAAAAACAAGTATGGTGGACCATGGCATATCAAATCCATGTATCATTAGTAAAACCTATAAAAGTTATAGCAATTTTAAATTAATTTCCTTGACTCACTGTAAAGTTTTATTATGTATAAGTAATGGGCTAATTCATAAACTTTCTGTGCCTCTGTTTTCTCATTTGTAAAATGAGGATAATAATTGTACCTCTCTCCTGGGGTAGTTCTTAGGATTGAATGAAATAAATATATGTAAAACTCTCAGAGAGTGCTTGCTATTTAGTAACTGCTCAATAAATGTCAGCCATTTTTATTTTTATTGGTTTAGTTTGGTGAATACAAATATAAGACATTAAATCATGTATTGGACCACATATTGTTTATAGTTGTAGCAATCAAAACAACATTGTTCTCAATTCTAGACATGCTATTTTGATGATATGCTTTGGTAAACCCTGGACTTTGTATATCTGATAAAATCCTTAAAATTTCCCATATCTTTAATGCATTCGGATTTTCTGTATCCCTAAATTTTATTTAGATATCATTGATCCCAGAATTAAATTTCTAAATGAAAAATGTAAGCTTTAGGAAGAAGTTGCACAAGAATAAGCAAAATAACATCTTTTTCTCCAGCAAGGTAACCTGTGATTATCTTGAATGTGTGTTTTTTTCTGGGTAAGGCTTTTATGTTTTTAGAGGTTCATGTATGATCCTGTTCTTTAAGCATATGTCAAGAAAGTAGACATATTCCCATTTTGTATTAGTTATATTAAATAAAAAACAAACAGTAAAATCTATAGCCTCAATGGAAACCACTGAGTTTCCCTTTCTGTGCTATTTTTAGCCTTCTTTATGAACAATTTTAAGTTTCTTAAAGAATAAATCTCTGGGAATGAATTTGGCAGTTAGATAATTATAGAAGTTGACAAGTTGCCTGTAGGGGTTGTGTGTGTGGTTTTGATACTATTTGGAGCATAGGAAAAGCACAGTGATACATATACATTCTATGAGTATTTGTCCTCTTAGAACAAGCCTTATTTAGCAAACAATTTTACATGAGAATTTTCTTGTCCCCTGAAGTTTAGGTTGTAAATTGAGAAGCTTGGAAAAGTAAATAACAATTTAGAGATTTGAATACATAAACAGATACTTTTTTTCTCAAAATGTATCAGACTGATTTTATACCAAATCCTTGCTTCCCTTGATATTTAGGTGTCTCTGACATTCCTTAAGATCCCTCTTCCTTTGACTTTCTAGATATTATGCTGTTGGAGCCCTTCAGTGTCTCTTCTGGTTTCTCCATTGTCTCTTTGTTGCCTTTTCATTTAGCATAAGCCCCAGACCATAGATGACTGAGTTGGCTCCTTCAGGGCAAGGACCAAACCTTAGTCACCATTGTTTTACCAGTGTAGAGCATTGTGCTGGGAACATAGTTGTTCACTGAATGTTGACTGAAC
This sequence comes from Balaenoptera ricei, assembly GCF_028023285.1. NCBI lineage: Eukaryota > Metazoa > Chordata > Mammalia > Artiodactyla > Balaenopteridae > Balaenoptera > Balaenoptera ricei. Next base: position 67,765,338 of record NC_082648.1, read on the forward strand.
TGGACGTCTGTTCTTGGCTCTCTGCCCTTTTCTCCTAATGCTTGGTATGATCATCCCTCTCTACAATCTTAACCTCATCTACAAGCTGCTGAGTTCCAAATTGACATGGACAGCTCTGACCTTCAACGTCTAGGCTCTTCTGACTCAAGTTCATCCCTACAATAATACATTTTTTTCATTCTGTTGATCTTTCTAAGACTCACATTGCTATCATGTCATTGCTTTCTAAGAACTACGGTTGACTCCCAATTACCAGCTTCCATAAAATCAAATTTCCCTTGAGACCCTTTGATAATCTTTCAAGGGTCTCAGTTAGCTCCGCCCCTCCTCTATGTCTTTTCTCAGGGTATTTTCCTGTACCTGATTGCCTCTACTCCCTCAAAATAACTTTTCTAGTTCACATTTACCTGTTCTGTTCTTACACATCCTATTGTATTTAATAGTCATCATGTCAAAAGTAAGCAGCCCATTATATTCTGATTATTTTATGTGTGCTCAATTAGATTGTGTATCATTTTATATCAGAGCTCTGCGTTATACTGCTTTTGGGTTCCTCATAAGGGCTAGCACAATTACGGTTGTACTATAAGAGCTGAAAAATTACGTGCTCGGTTTTTTAACCATTTTTTTAGAGGGCAGAAATCACAAGCTTACACTTAATTAGTAATCTTTGTTATAAACGCATATACATGCCTTTAACATGAAGTATGTAGAGCAGTGCTTCTTAAGCTTTAGTATGTATGCACATCACCTGGAAATCTTGTTACAATATAGATGCTGATTTTATGTGTTTGGAGCAGTATCTTGGATTCCGCAATTTTTAATAAACTACCCTGATGTTTCACGTCCATAGTCCACTCTTTGAATAGCAAGGATGTAAAGCATTTTCTTCTTTAAAAAACTAATTTTAACTATTTTTGAAATTCTCTTCTTCTGAATAGTAAACTTTGTCACATCTAGAAAAAACAAAGTATCATTGACAGTATTGTATCAAACATGACATGTTCCCATTGGATATGTCACTGAGGTTAATTAATGATGCTTTTTATGGTTTCATTTTATGTAGCAAAACAAAAATTCTTCCAAACTTTGTCTTCATTTTGTGTATGGAAAAAATTATTTAGAAGTATTTACCAAAAACATTTTAAACCTTGTTCATGTATCACTGTCTTTGCAAACATTTTCCAATGTGTGACAATGGTCTTTGCTCATGCATTATCATTTCATTCATTTAATAAACAATTTTTAGGGCCTATTAAATGTAAACTGTGTTAACAAAAACATGCCTTCTCTATTTATTAAGATAGAATTTTGCAATAAACTTCTAAAGTTTTGAAACAAGGATCAGGACCTACATTTCTTTTTTCCTCCCCCCAGTCATTTTGCAAAATGCTGGGCATTCGGTGAACTCTTAACAACTATTTATTTGATCTACCTGGCTTTTCCTTAACTCCTCATTTGTCTTTGCAGTAGAGAAATCATAGTATTTACCACTGAATTTTCAAACAATGATTGTTTTTTTTTAATTGAAGTATAGTTAATTTACAATGTTGTGTTAGCTTCAAGTGTACAGAAAAGTGATTGTGCAGAAAGAATATTTGTCTCAACTCTGATTCCTGACAAAATGAAAGTATCTTTTTCTGTTTGATGCCGAATGATGGTAGCAGTCTTTTTTTATTGGTGCTGCAATATAACAGTGCCATTTTATTTAGCAGGCAAGAGCCATTAAGGTTTGGCTTTTAGGTTTTATAAACCTGATTTCCTATCATCACTTTAATTTTCTACTATATCCTTCTGTAAAAATGTATACATAATGTTCAGTCTCAGATTTTAATGAGACATGCCTACCTGTATATGAGAAGACATGTTGCAGGAAATGTTATTCCAACATTTGGATACCTAATTAAATATCTGGGTTAAGATCTGTCATTAGGGTTCATGTGGTAAAAATAAGATATAAAGAATATTAAAAGTCTAAAGCTTCAAGTTTTAGAATTGTATATGCCTTTTGTTTTTCAACATCGTTATTGGAGTATAATTGCTTTACAATGGTGTGTTAGTTTCTGCTTTATAACAAAGTGAATCAGCTATACATATACGTATATCCCCATGTCTCCTCCCTCTTTCGTCTCCCTCCCACCCTCCCTATCCCACCCCGCTAGGTGGTCATGAAGCACGGAGCTGATCTCCCTGTGCTATGCAGCTGCTTCCCACTAGGAATTTTACATTTGGTAGTGTATATATGTCCATGCCACTCTCTCACTTTGTCCCAGCTTACCCTTCCCCCTCCCTGTGTCCTCAAGTCCATTCTCTATGTCTGCGTCTTTATTCCTGCCCTGCCCCTAGGTTCTTCAGAACGATTTTTTTTTTTTTTAGATTCCATATGTATGTGTTAGCATACAGTATTTGTTTTTCTCTTTCTGACTTACTTCATTCTGTATGACAGACTCTAGGTCCATCCACCTCACTACAGATAACTCAATTTCGTTTCTTTTTTATGGCTGAGTAATATTCCATTGTATATATATGTGCCACATCTTCTTTATCCATTCATCTATTGATGGACACTTAGGTTGCTTCCATGTCCTTGCTATTGTAAATAGAACTGCAATGAACGTTGTGGTACATGACTCTTTTTAAATTATGGTTTTCTCAGGGTATATGCCCAGTAGTGGGATTGCTGGGTCATATGGTAATTCTATTTTTAGTTTTTTAAGGAACCTCCATACTGTTCTCCATAGTGGCTGTATCAATTTACATTCCCACCAACAGTACAAGAGGGTTTCCTTTTCTCCACACCCTCTCCAGCATGACCAACATATATTTGATAAGCCAAGAAATATTTTATTCGACCATGGAGTAATTATTTCATACCAAAGACAAATTAGTGATTAACCAATGCAACCTAGTAGTCATGGTTTTGAAATATTATCATTCCAGATAGTAAATTTCTCAACACTTGGAGATTTTCTGCTGCAATTTTAATTAATTAATTATTTTTTTAAGAATCAGCATTTCCTTTGAGAAGGATAGAATGGCTGCCAGCACCATTCATTTACTTGCTGCTTTTTCATAGGCAAGAATCACTTCTGTGAATATCATATTTAATTCCTTCTTCTTTGTCAAGCAGCTCTCTTTCCTCCCTGTCCTGATTACAAATTCCAGACTTTGTCATTTGTAACTCATTTTTATCTGGTAAAACTTATCATTTATTTTTTTGGGCCCTGTGAAGGATCTAGTAATAAAATTCATAAAAATTTCCATTTTATTTGCCAATTGGACTTTTAAAAATTAATACTTACTCAACTTTATCTTGAAAGTATAATGTTACTTGATTCTGACACACTGAAGGAATTGTAAAGGTTTTTGTTTTCTTTTTAATCTCTGGATTGTGGAGCTTTTTTGTTTTTTCAATGTGGACCATTTTTAAAGTCTTCACTGAACTTGTTCCAATATCGCTTCTGTTTTATGGGTTTTTTTGGCCACAAGGCATGAGTGGTCTTAGCTCCCTGAATAGAGATCGAACCTGCACCCTCTGCATTGAAAGGCAAAGTCTTAACCACTGGACCACCAGGGAAGTCCCTGGATTGTGGAGTTTTAAATGTAATCTGATTCCAGCGAATACTTACCCTATCTTTGTTGAGGTTTATCAAACTTTAAAAATTCAAGTTCTCTGGTATTTTATTCATTTTGGAGGCTGTTTATGCTATACTTTAAATAGCACAAGGAATATAGCACATTATTTTTTAAGTGTGTTGAAGCAAATCTAGGACAAAGTTAATTGTATTTCCTGAGGTAAGACTTTTTTAAGAGTAAAAAGAGTTGAGAAACCAAACAGCAACTTGACCTGTGCTATAAGCTCAAAGAAGGAGAGGACACTAGATGTTTTCAGCAAAAGTGGGAAATTTAATATTCCAACTCCCAGATTTCAGAGCCAAACTCTACTTCCATTATCTATGACAGGCCCCTGTCATTGCTAGGTTTCTTCCTGTAACTTGTTTTAGATTAGGTTTTTCAACATTCTGTTCAGTTGATAGCTCAAATGTTTGGTGCTCTCCTTAAGTCTCTGAAAACCCTTCTAATTTCATCGCTCTCAAATTTTTATACCTTGTATCATCATTTTTCATGTCAATATTTCTTGTGTGATTTCTATGTGTCAGGCCCTATACTGAGAAGTGGAGGTACAGAGTATGCAAACATAGATATCAGTCTAGGGTCCTTTGAAACTTAGGCTGGTGGTGGAGAGTTATTAATCACCAAATCACAAAATTGATATAAAATTGCCACTGTAAAAGTTAATGATGACCTATGCAAAATCCAATTAAACCTTTTAAATGTTTATCTTCCTTTTTTGAAGTGGTTCTTGCTTTGTCTCCTCTGAGGTAATTCTACTGCTTCTGCTGGTCTTTGACCACTCCTCAGTCTCCTCTGGTGGCTTCTTTCTCCAAGAGTTTCTTAGAACACTGGGTCTCACAAGTTCCATATTTTCATGTCTGTCTCCTCTATAAAACTCTTAGTTGCTTGTAATCTCATAATATCTTGAAGGATAAACCCTGTATGCATTTATGTATGTACCTAGGTATGTATTTATCCATCCATCCATCCATCTGTCCATCCATCCACAGGAAATGAAAACAGAGAGGAAAAGAAGTCAAAGGAAATCATTACACCCTATTTAGGCAAATGTAAAGATCTAGATAGAACTAGATAGAGCTTTCTCTGTCAAATAAGAGTAAAATGCAAATTAATGGCATAGTAATTATACAATGGTATGGCACTTCAGGAAAAAATGAAAGAGAAAGAGAAGAAAGAAGGAAAGAAAGAAGTAACATGTAAAAATTAGATGAAGATTTCACTCTGAATAAAATCTACTCCCCATAAAATAAAAATATTTTCTGCCTTCCAGAAGTTATGAAAGAGATGATGGAATTAACTAATAAGAATTTAAATGTATGATAAGGGAATAAAAGTAAGTGAAAAAGGAAATGGTAAAATTAAGGAACAAATTAAAGCCCAAAACTCATTATAGAGTTGAGATATAAGCATTTCTTTTAAAAAATGATAAGTATACCATCTTTTATCTTCCCTTCCTTTTGGTTCAAATGTGAGAGATAATCTAATTGTCTAGAGTTGCCTTTTTTTTTTTTTGGCCTGCATTAAAAAGTCCCTTGGCCCATCAAAGAATGTGCTGCTTTGGGGCCATTCAGCTGTGGAACATAAATCATGGCTGCCTGAGGCTACTATATCAGCAGGGACTTTCTGTGGGATAGTTACCGTTAAAAGGGGCTGGGACTATGACAGATCTTAGACTGACATAGCAGGTAAAATAATATACTACCTTGAGAGGTGCTGACATTTTATGTTTTGGAATCACTTGGGAGAATATTCTCTATCAGTGTTTTCAGTACCTGAGCATAAAGGGTTTAAGGAATCTATGTGGCACATTGCTGTTGACCTTTTTCCTCTAGCTTTGTGTTACTTACTGTGTTGCTTAGCAACTCTGTAGCATTATCTCCAAACCTAATATTAACTTGAAATATATATTAGAAATGGAAATTGGAGAAACGTGACTCTTAGGATTTGATAGTTTCAAGTTACTGTCAGCCTAACATGATATTACCAGGCAGACGATACAATACAATATAGAATATTTCTTGGCATTTCTGAACATGATATTACCAGGCAGACTATACAATATAGAATATTTCTTGGCATTTCTGAATTAATATAAAGACTAAAGATAACATTGAGGCACTTTGATTAATAGTAATAGAAATGTAATGGCAATAGAAATCCTTTCAGCCAGCTTTTCACATCCCTTAATCTCAAAACTCTTTCCAAGAGGAAGAGGAAAACAAAACCCTGAATTATATATATATTTCTTCTTTGAAAATTGTTCATAAAGGCAGAAAAGTGTGGCATTATGTTTTGAGTAATACAATGCCGTAATCATCTTGATGACCCTTATTATTCTCCTTTTCAAAGTTTAGGCAATACTTTGGAAAAGAATTGTTTAAGAAGAAGAAAAAGCTCTTGGTTCCTATGAAGTAAGGAAAATTGGGTCACAGAGGGACAAATTAATTACTCTGTCAACAGCATTCATTGAAAACCTATCCTCTAGGCACTATGTTGTAGTAATTCCTAATAAGACAGGAAGAATTTGGCCAAACCAATAAATATATTGAGCTAGTGTTCATATTGTTGGTGATATAAAAAACTAAGTATGGAGAATTTACATCAAGACCTATATGATTTCCAAACATTTAAGGACTCTTCTCACTTTGAAAATAAACACTGACCCATATATCTAAAAATGAAAAGGATTCAGGAAATGTAGGTGAGCCTTTGAAAATTGGAATTTGAGTTCAAAGAGAATTGTCACTTTCCTTTTGATGAAATTCCCACCTTCCACTAGGTAGTGGAAGGACTCACGGCAGTGTGGCTTTAACTTTTGGGACAATAAGAACCACTTCAAAAATTTGATGAAAATCATAGACCTTCTTCCTAGAAAATACAGATACTCAAAAACAACATTTTACAATGAACTTCCAGAGTCTGTAGAACTATTGAAGCCCATCTATTAAAGTGGGATAAAAATAAAAAACCCTGTTTCCAGAGAGAGAGTTCTTAGTGGATGGAGAGGGGAGTGGCTGAAGGAAGATGAGGATGAGGTAACTGGTGAAAAGGTTAGATTTAGAGTGTGTGGGACTAAATAATAGTCTCTGGAACTAAGGATTTCCTATAACCTACAACTGAATTTTCTCCTCAACCATTACTAAACTCTTCCTAATTTCTCTGCAAGTGGCATTAATAAAGAGGGTTTTGAACTCTGTCTCTGCCCTTATTTAGCTAAGTGACTTTGGACATTCATTTAATCCTTCTTAACCTCTGTTTCTTGATCTGTAAAATGGAGATAATACATAATTCAAGAATTATCATAAGAATTAAATGAGACAATGCATATAAAGTTCGAAGGAAGCCCTCAAATGATATGCATCATTTTATTTACTAATACAGTGTCAAAGTTTTATATTTATTTCAATTTTATCTTGTAGGCAAATAATTATTTAGCCAGAAAACTGGCTTAAAATAAAACAAAAGATGTTGTCTAAAATGAAAATATTTCTTTTAAAATTCCCCTAATTGACATGTCTTGTTGGGTATTTGATGAGAAGAAACTGGTTGATAAATTTGAGCTGTAATAATAAAATGGAAAAAAATCCTTGTTGGAACAACATTTTAACAGGAGATATTATAGTTAAATGTTTAAAGATTGAGCTATCTTGGTATACTTTTATTAAATTCTTCACATTATTAGATCAAAATGATTTTATTTTAGAGGTAAGTTATATTTCAATTTCAATACGATTCATTGTAAATCTTGGACTTCTTTAAGATTTGTTAATGAAAAATAAGTAAAAATTATATATAATATACGTTTGTATTAATATAATATTTTTGACATTTCAGAGTACAGATGATTCAGATATATCTGTCATTGGCCAGAACAAGAAATGCTTTGACAACGATATTGTTTGTTCTAAAAGTGTTTTGATTTCAGTTGAGGACGCTGAAATTTACCTGAATGATACTCCTTACAAACAGGTTAGTGAATTATTTCTTGTAAATCATTTTAACTTGTCCTGAGGATACTGAAAATAAAATAGAAACATTTTGGGGGTACTTTTCTTTATAAGTGGTTACTAGGTTTGAATTTGTTTCTTTGTCATTTTATGTAGCTTCAGTAAATCATACTTGATTTGTCTCTTTTGTTTATACTCCACTTCTCCATTTGCTCATTCTTTCCTTGTCACCTGTTACCTGGAGTACTTCAACATTCTCCAAGCTAGATGCCTGGCCTCCAGTCTTAGTTTTTCCCCTCTGATCCATCCAGCCACACTGCAGCCAGGGTGGTTTTCCTAAAATGGAAATGTAATCTCCTGACACCCTAGTGCTTCAAAACTTTCAAGTGACCTCCCATTGCCCTTACAAGGCCTCACCAATCTGGCCATTGCTGCCTCTCCTGCTGTACCTCTCATCACTTTCTGCTTCAAGACCATGTTCCAGAAGTTGGAGCTTTTATCAGTTCTTCAAATGCTCTATATTCTTTCTCTCACCTCTGGTTCTTCATGAATGTCATTGCTCCTACCTGGATCAACCTTTCCATTTAACTTATTCTTGTGTGATAAGTCTCATCTTATCTTCTTCAAGGAGTTCCTCCTCTTGCCCTCAAGCTCCCTGTCAGGACATGCATCACACTTTAGTGAAATTACTTGGTGGTGGCAGCGGTTCCCAACCTTTTTGGCACCAAGGACCGGTTTTCTGGAAGACAATTTTTCCATGGACCGGGGGGTTGGGGGATGGTTTAGGGATGATTCAAGTGCATTACATTTATAGTGGACTTTATTTCTATTATTATTACACTGTAATATATAATGAAATAATTATACAACTCACCATAATACAGAATCACTGGGAGCCCTGAGCTTGTTTTCACTTGCCCCTCACTGATAGGGTTTTGATATGAGTCTGCAAGCAATTGATTTATTATGGTCTCCGCACAGTCAAACCTCTCTGCTAATGATAATCTGTACTTGCAGCCGCTCCCCAGCGCTAGCATCACCGCCTCAGCTCCCCCTCAGATCATCAGGCATTAGATTCTCGTAAGGAGCACGCAACCTAGATCCCTCACATGCGCAGTTCACAGTAGGGTTCGCGCTCCTATGAGAATCTAATGCTGCCGCTGATCTGACAGGAAGCGGAGCTCAGGTGATAATGCAAGTGATGGGGAGCGGCTGTAAATACAGATGAAGCTTCGCTCGCTCGCCCACTGCTCACCTCCTGCTGTGTGGCCTGGTTCCTAAGAGGCCACGGACTGGTACCAGTCCAAGGCCCGGGGGTTGGGGACCCCTGTGTGGTGGTCTGTGTCTTTTCTATTTGTCTATGAGTTCTGTGAGAATTGAGACCACTGTCTTATTTGTTCATTCTTGTATACTTGGAGCCTGTGCAGTTTGAAAGAATGAATAAAGTTCATTCATTCATTCATTCGATCATTCATTCATTTATTCGTAATGTCTACTTTGTACAAAGTTATGTGTTAATTGGGACTACAACAGTGAAAAGACACTCACTGTCCTTGCTCTTAAGGAACTTATACTGAGGTGAGGGGTACGTTTCAAGTAAACGAGGCTGTGCAGTGTGGTGTACTATGGTAGGAGTGTGTTTAGGAAAGCAGGAGAATCCCTAAGAAGACCTAAGCCAACCTAGGATGTTCAGGGTAGTTGTGAAGAGCATAGACTGGAGTCAGTTAGTACTCACTTAGAACCTCTGTCCTGTCACCTGCTAACTGTGTCACTTTGGGCAACTTTATTTAACCCCTCCAAGCTGCAGCTTTCCCATTTGTAAATTTGGGATGATTTTGGAATCTACTTCCTAAGTTCACATGAGGATTAAATGAAAGAATGAATTTCAGGAAATAGCTCTCCTCCTCTCCTTCACCCTCCTTATTTTTGAAGGCTCAGAAGACATGCTTTGGGGGAGATGATTTGAACTGAGTCTTAAAGGATGAGTAGGTATTAGGCAGGTGAAGAGAGAGAGTAGGAAGGCAATCAGTACAGAGGAACAGTCATGTTGAAAGGAACAGAGTTCAAAGATAAAATGGCACGTTTGGAGAACTGCAAGCAGTTTAGTTTGGTTGAGGTGGATGGGGATAGTGGAGGGAGGGTGAGGCAAAGATCAGGGAGGAGTGTCCAGATTGACTTTCATGCAGGAAGCTTGGGGACAAGGGCAGTAGACCAGGAGGCTGTGTAATATAATATTTGAACTTACTCTACAAGGAAGAAATTTTGGAATTAAGTGACATGATCTGACATATGGCCTTTATAAAGTGACCTATTTTTGAGTTTTTAGACTAGCGTTTCTCAGTTTGGTTTGCAAAACTTCTGCATTAGAATCATCTAGAATATTTATTATAAGAGCTGGTCCCTAGACTCCACCTCAGGAATTAGAATGGCTGAAGTTGATGACAATCAATATTTCAATGGTTCCCCAAATTCTGCACACTAAAGTTTGAGAATCGGTGCCCTAGATCATAGCTCATGTCTCAGTAAGAAATGTTGAGACCAACCAGGCAGCAATTAAGATTTGAGCAAAACAGAGTTTGTACAAGTCATGCTAACATCTTTGTGAAGTAATTACTGCAGTTTGGTGTAGCCATCAGCTGGATATTCATTTATAGGTGAAGGTTCTCTCTAAGAGAAAGGATGTGTTAAAAAAAAGAAAAACTGAAGAGAAAATAGTAAATGCTCTTATAAAGACTGTTTGACACATTTTTGAAGTGGTAATTGCAGTTCTGTGTAATGTTCATCTTCCAATTTTCACCTGAATGCAGGTGCTGATGAATCTCCTTCATATCAGTAGTGAAGTATAAAGTAAGATGAAGAAAAATCGTGAAGATAGTTTGACCCTAACAAATCTCTGGCTAATATTTTTTCTTGAGCATCAAAAGTGAAAATAAGTACCATTTGTTTTATGGCAGATGCATTGCTCATTCAGGGGAAGGAAAAAAACCTGTTATTTTTTCAATAAATGTACCACTCTAATTTTACCAAATATGTAGCATATAAACATTTTATGAATTTAAGCTGTATTTTAAAAGTTTTAATTCTCTGCTTTTTATAACTTACTTTTCTAACATCACTAGAGTTTATTTATAGTGCAATAATTCTCCCCTGAAGTGGAGGTCCAATTCATAATACCTCAATCTTATAATGAGAAACATCTTTACTTCCTAATCTGAAAAGTAAGGAGTACACCATCTCCTTTTGACCAAAGAGTATTGTTCTCTTGTAGCAAACTGCTTTGTCTAATAAAAATGAAGGATTTAGCCCTACAGGCAAATAGAGAGGATGTGCTTTTACATCAGGATAGCTAATACAAAACCAACCTGAAGGAAGTTCAAAAATGTTGGACTTCCAACATTATGTTCCAGTGATATGTCAACCAGTCTGAGGGGAGTTTAATAGGAAAATACATGAAAGAAGTATTTCATGGATTGAAAAGGAGCTATAAGCTACAAACATTTCACTTACTTACTTTGATTATTGCCGTTCAGGCTGGAAGCTGAGAACTAAGAACAGGCCAGTGCAGGAAGGTGTTAAAAATATATGTTACCCTTGATCTAGAAGCTGCAGATACTGCCATAAACTTGACAAAGTGCATCTTTCTAGGAACTAACGTTCATGTAGGGGGGAAGACAGATAATAATGCCAAAGACAAATCAGATAATAGAAAGGTCCTGAAAAGTGTAATCAAAATGATAAAAATAGGTTCTATGGCAGAGGGTGATATGGGGGCCTGGCAGGCTACACATTTTATGGACCTAGTGAAAAATGAAAATGTAGAGCCCTTGATCAAACAGGGAAAATTTTTTTCCTTTGTTTTTTAGTCTTTCTTGACCTGCCATGGTGTTTTTTATTTATTATTTAATGCCTTGCTCACTTAGGCACAGGGTACTTCCAGGTTGAGTGCAGACCCTCACAGGTACTGAGGGCATTGCCCTGTAACTCCAACTTGGCACTTGTAAGTAGAAGGAAATGAGGTTAGGTAGAGTCCATTAAGAATTCATACTGTCCTATACAGTATACCGAGCGCTTATATGTATGACCTTGATCTAGGAGACTGAAAACTCCTTATGGATGTGACTGAGTTTATTTAATTTGCCCTATGAAATATTTATAAAACTGTACACTCTAGTACAGTGTTTCCAAACTATACTTTTGTTCTTACTTGGGGGAGAAAAATAACCAAAGGATTTCATATCTCCTTCACAAATTTTGCTTCTGGTTAAATTTGTTTTATTTACTTTGAGTTAACCATGTATTTTTAAAGTTATTATGTGAGTTAATTTCAATGTCAGATTCAGCATAATCTTTTATAGGGTATAGCCCTTGCCCATAAAGAACATTGCATATTCTCACTTTAGGTTAAAGGTACTCTAAATTTTCCCAGTGGGTTCCGTCTCTAGTTTCTCCCTACTATTATCCTTTCTAGCACACACATTATTTTCTTTTAATATACAAACATGGTCTGTCATTTTACTATTCAAAAGCCTTTATCGAGGACATTTTGCACATGGAATAACAGCCATTGATTGTGATGGGTAACTTGATGGCAAAGGGTCTCAGACTATGCTTGTCATGGAATCCATGCTGTAGCTCTCTGGTGCTCTCCTTAGTACTGAACAAATTAAACTTCCTGCCCCTAAGCCTTTATTCAACTGATTCCCTTTGCTTGGGATGATTTCTTCCTCATTCTCTTTTCCAGCCCTTTATATCTTCCCATTATGGCCTCTTACATATCAGTAATATATGTTCCACCTCTTGCAAAGAGCCTTCCTAAGTTCCTTTCATGGAAATTCATCTCCCTGTCCTCCTTAACACCTCTTTCTCTCTGTAGACACACACACACACACACACACACACTTTGTGCTTTTGTTTTTCAATTATTCAGGTAAAGTCATACATTTTTAGTACTCAATCATATTTATTCACCATCAATATAGAATTTCTGGGTCGGCAGGTATATCCCCCTAGTGTACTCTATGTCCATGCCTTGTTTGTGCTCTTCTCTATAACTGAAATACCTTTTTCCCTTTGCTCATTTATCCATGTTGAGCCTATCTACCAGTTTGTATCTTGTTACCAATTTTATGATTTTCCTATTTTATACACTTGTTCTGTCTTTCACTACAAAATTCAGGAAAGACAAGGCTAAGCAAAAACACTAGTACATAGATAATTATTGATGGATATTAATTAATGTTTACATTTTGGTGAGAAAACAAGAAATTCATTTTTTTCTTTATTATGCTTTTTCTTTCTTTTTTTTTTTGAAGAAACGATCAGGTTTTTTTCTGGAAAATAAACCAACATACCAGCTTTGGAAGGCAGGGTACTACATGGTAGTATACTTTCCAGAGAAAGACATCACTATTCTTTGGGATAAAAAGACAACCATCCATATCAAAGTTGGACCACAGTGGAGGGTAAGTCAGCCTATTTGGTAGGTCAATCCAAATGAGATGCAAAAAATGGAATTACATTTACCTTTTTGATGTTTTACAGAAATAAAATGATTGATGTTTTTCTTTAAGAAATAAGTTATATTTTCAGAATTACTAACTCAGACCCCAGAGAAGAACAACTTTACCAAATGCTGTATACAGTTCTTTTTTACTTCAGCCTTACAGTATCCAGTTTTCCAAAGTTACTTAGGTCAGGTTCTTTTTTTCCCATTCCCTGCAGCATGGTTATTTGATATGTTTGTAGTAGAGTTAGATTCATTTATTACAGTTTGCATTCCATCTTTTCCTCCATATTCTGGATATTTTTTAAGTTTACATGCAGTAAAATTCTAAAAAAAAATGTAAAATAATTTACTTTTGTTGTCTGCAGTTCTGTGGATTTTAACAAATGCATGGAGTTGTGTATCCACCACCACAGTTCTAGATAGAACAGATCCATCAATTCCCCAATTTCTCACATGTTGCCTCTTTATTGTCAACTCCTACTTCCAACCCCTCACCCTTGGCAACCATTGATCTATTTTCCATCTGCATAGTTTTGCCTTTTCTGGATACAGTAGAAATGAAATCATGCAATCTATAGCCTTTTGGGTCTGGCTTCTTTGACTTGGCAAAATACATTCAAGATTCATCCATATTGTTGGATGAATTAATCGTTCCTATACACTGCTAAGTGGTACTCTGTTGTATGGATGTACTAGTTTGTATTATCCATTAATGGTTGAAGATTCAATCTGGGTTGTTTACAATTTTTGTCAATTTATATTTTACATTGTTTTAATTATTGTTTACTGTTAAATATTGTACTAGATATTATTAAATATTTTTATTATTTTAGATATTTAAAATTTTATTAAACATTTTAAATTTATATGTTAAGGTTGTTTTTGAAACGTTGATATAGTTTTTTGTTTTTTTTTTAAAAGAACTGACATCTTTATTTATTTATTTGTTTATTTGGGCTGTGTTGGGTCTTCGTTTCTGTGCGAGGGCTTTCTCTAGTTGTGGCAAGCGGGGGCCACTCTTCATCGCGGTGCGCGGGCCTCTCACTATCGCAGCCTCTCTTGTTGCGGAGCACAGGCTCCAGGCGCGCAGGCTCAGTAGTTGTGGCTCACGGGCCTAGTTGCTCCGCGGCATGTGGGATCTTCCCAGACCAGGGCCCGAACCCGTGTCCCCTGCATTAGCAGGCAGACTCTCAACCACTGCGCTACCAGGGAAGCCCTGATATAGTTTTAAAAATGCACTTTATCTGAAATTGAAATTGAGACTCATGGATATAATCTGTGGCAAGTTAGGGAAAAATGGGGATAGTAATAACAAATTCTCATAAAACTGGAAAATATACATATTTTAAAATATTTTAAAATGTTATAAACTTAAGATATGATTGTATATTGAAGTCATTTTCTTTCAGCCCTAAGTAAAATAAAGCCCCCAAATCTATTCCTAGGTGTTTGCTGGCATCTTGCATTTCTTTGATGAAGATGAAATAATTTAGTCATTGCCATACTTCTTCAGCTATGTTTTCTGCCACTGTCTACCATGTATCCTCCCCTCCTTACTTTTTTTTTTTAAATTTTTTAAATTTCAGATAACGAATACTTTTTAATTTATTTTATTTTTATATTTATTTTTGGCTGTGTTGGGTCTTCGTTTCTGTGCAAGGGCTTTCTCTAGTTGTGGCAAGCGGGGGCCACTCTTCATCGCGGTGCGTGGGCCTCTCATTATCGCGGCCTCTCTTGTTGCGGAGCACAGGCTCCAGACGCGCAGGCTCAGTAATTGTGGCTCACGGGCCTAGTTGCTCCGCGACATGTGGGATCTTCCAAGACCAGGGCTCGAACCCGCGTCCTCTGCATTAGCAGGCAAATTCTCAACCACTGCGCCACCAGGGAAGCACCCCCTCCTTACTTTTTGAAAACAAATTAAACATTTATTCTTGTACATCTTCCCTTACTGTTACTGCTGCCTTAAATTTTGGGGTGAGCAGTAGAGGAAGAGGCCACTGTCTTTGAATAGGTATTGCGGCTTCTGAGAGCAGAGGCACCATGGTAAGCAGTGGCCGTGGCAGTTGCAATCCCAAGATTATTGTCAGCTTTGCTGGAGGCATGGGCAGCCAACTTACCATTAACAAAGGGCTGCGTTCCATTCTTCAGTACATGAGGAGAGAGGTCAGTTTGTTTAATTTCAAAGCTTGAGGAGGATTTTCATTGCTTTTGGAATCTCATTCTTCCCTGTACTCTTAATCCATCTCCCTCCCCAAGAGAAAAGTTTTTCACGTTATTTGAGAAAATGCAGTGGATATTGTTGATGTGGATAATCCATATGGCACTTTCAGTAACCACTGCATAACCCATAACAAACTTTATAAAAATGAGGTAAGATGTGGATTTCATTTATTGTGTCTCATGGTGGCATGATATATGAATATAGAGTTAACTTTTTCTTTAGAAGTTATGCTTTGAATGTTTTGGCTTTTCAAAGTACGACCTAAAGAAAGATAAATTATTTCTATGGTTTCAACATTTATATAAGTCTTAGAAAACCTTAAACGTAACAGGAAGTGGGTCTTTCATCATTAAAATGTAAATATGTAAATATACACAGAATATGTATATATATACACATATTTGTATATACACACTCAGACATATACTGTAATGTTTGTATTATACTTGTACAGACACTGTAGTGTTTGTATTATACTTTTCCAAGTTACTTATATTATTAGTTACATCAATGCTAAGACAATGGTAAGTGTGAAAAGATAAAATTCGGGGGATGGAAAAATATTTTTGAGAATCTAAAATAATTAATTATAATTAAATTATAATTAAATAGACATGAAATTTCTGTTAATTATAATTAAATAGACATGAAATTCCACCTTCTTGAAACATTTTTTAAATGGTTATTGTGGAAATTCTTAAAATGTCTATTTTAAATCTCTTGAAAATTTCAGTGAATATTAGTCCTTAAATGTTAAAATGAATATAGAATATTTCATGATAATTTTCTTTTACTTTAGAACAAATTATCAGGATTATGTGGAAACTTTGACAAATGTACTTCAAATGATATGACCACATCCAATAACTTAGAAGTGAGAAATGCCCAGGTATTTGGAGATAGTTGGGCATTAGGACAGGTAAGTGGAATATATGTATTTTAGAAGTAAACAAATATTTTTTGTTGTATTTATCCACTAAAACATTTTATCCTTACAGAAAAATTTATTTAGGTAACACTATTTTATGTAATATTTGTGCAGTAATTCATAGTTGACAAACTCAAACTACTTTCACATTTAATTTCTCATGTAATCCTGTGACAGTCTTGTAATGTAAAGGGTGTTGACTCCATATTATAGATGAAGAAATTGAGACTCAGGAAGGTTAAATGACTTGTCTAATATTATATATCCAGAAAGCAGCAGGAGTGACTTTCAAATTCACATCTTCTAATCACATGCTTTTCCTTTCACTGCAAAATTCTCTTTCAGTGTATTTGTATTTCTAATGATGTATCTTTTGTCAACTCAAGGTAATGAATAAATGAAGGCAGAATTTCTTAACATTTGTTCTCCAGACATGGCTGGATGTGGGATGGGGAGGGATAGGGAATGGATTTGTGGCCAATTTACCTTTGGGAGCAGTTAGAATAAATTAAGTCAGGCATATTTCTTTTTTGAAGGATTTCTTGAGGCATTATATTCCTCTAAGGGAGGGATGTGTTTGAAGGGATTCCCGAACTTACTGACACAGAACTTACGTTTTTGTGTATTAGTTATCAAGGAAATAGTTTTCTATGGGACACAATCTGAGAAGTGCTGAACTAACTCAGAAAACAGTCAAACTGGAAATTTGTTCTACTCTTTTCTTCTACTTTTTTTTTAACCTATTTTTTTTCTAACTGAAAGTAGTGTCTGCAACTACAATTTCCTGGTTGGTTACTATTTGGTTAGTTGCCTTACTATTTTGCCTAATTTACTAACATATCTAAATCTTTTTATAAAAATAAAAGGGGATTGCGGTTAAACATTCATCCAATTTAGTAAAATTTAAGCAGTATATTTCATTGTGGTCTACATTGGAAAGTATAAATATTTTATTTCTTAAAAAAATAAAAAGAATTAAGGAATACCTAATTTATAATAATACTTAAATATTTGGACTCATCAAAGAATTTTAGACTCATTAATACCTAATGGACAAAGCTGAAAATAAAAAAAAAAAATTCATCCAGTAAGTTCTATTTAGCACTTAATGTTTTCCAGGATATATGAACACATAATATTATTAAAACATAACCACTGCCCTTAGGAATTTAGAGTCTAGTTTAGCAGACGAGGTAGAAAAACTTAACAATGGAAATATGAGACAGGTGCTTGGATAGAGGTGTATACAACATGGAGTTCGTGATGGTCAAAGGAAGGTTCCCCAAGAAGGTGCCATTGAGCTGACTCCTACAAGACTCATAAGAGCTATACAAGTGAAGATGATGGGAAAGAGTGCAGCAGCAAAGGAGGGAGCATCCCTTTAGAACGTGTCAGGAAGACTGGAGTGAGTATGGTGCCTAACAGGAATTTTAAGAAGTTCAATATGGCTGTGGTGGAAGGTTTGAAGTAAGGAATGGCTGAAATGCAAAATATAAAGCTGCAAGATATGTGTGCTAGGATCTGGACTCGAAGGCCCTAAATTAGTTAGGCTCTTATAATCCAGCTAAGAAATGTTAAATCAGTGAAGATTTAGAAAACCATCTAAATCTGAGAGACATCTGAAACATCAGCCTCTGTTGAAAGGACTGCATAGGAAAGATGAATTTGGAGAATTCAAGAATGTCTCCAATCTTCCTGGCTTATTGCGTAGACACTGGTGCTCTTCCAGGAGACAGGGCACAGAGGAAAGTGGGTGGTAGGGGACGGTGGGGACAGGACAATGGTGTAAGATAAGTACATTTTAGAATGTGTTGAGAGAGAAGAGACAGATATTTATGTGGAAATGTCCCAATTTTTGAGATATCAGAAAAGAGATATGGGCTGGAAATATGGATTTGGTAGTTACTATTATATTCAGGTTGCTGAAGGCATGAGAAGTGTATAGAATGAAAAAAATAGAGATTTGAAGGTCAAGTCTTGCAGAGAAAGGAGGTGGAAGGAGGATGAGGAGTAGCAGCAAATGAACTAGGGGGAAACCCAGCAGAAAATGGTGCCACCGGAAACACATGCGAGACACGTGAGAAGGGTAAAGTATGAAACAGAATCAAAGACAGCGAAAGGGCAAGTGAGATAAAGACTGAAAAGTTGCCTTTTTTTTTAGTATTGAGGAGATCAATGATGGCCTTCTCCAGGCCAGTTTCAGGGAGGTGGATTCGAAGAAGCAGAGACCGAATTGTTTAGTATATGGGAGGTGAGCCTGTAGACACTTGAGTGTATGCAACTCCTCAGAGGATGGCTTGTGACAGAAATGAAGGACGTGAAAGTTAAAGGAAAGAGAATAATTTGCTTAGGCAATTTTTTTAGTCATGTAATGCTGCACTTGACAGTTTAAAAATGATTTACCTTCACTCTCTAATATTTTCATGATTTTAATAGTAAATTTAGTTGCTTTCAAAAATACTATATACTATTAACACTGAGTTGGCTGAGCACAGGTGCTTTAGGTAAAGTCTGTCTAAAAGAATGAGAATATATTAGATATGATTGTGGTGGATAAAGTCAGATTAGGTTACTCTGGTTTCAGCTTCAGAAATCACCCCTTAAAAACTTTCTTTTCTCTTTTTACACAGTGTGAAACCCCAAGTGAATCATTTAAACCCTGTGAGGCACATCAAAACAAATTTCCTTACGCCAAGAAAGAATGCTCCATTTTGTACAGTGATGTCTTTGCTCCTTGTCGCAATGTGGTAAATGAACGCTTTACTAAACTTCCCAATTTAAACAAGTGCTGCTGTATCTATAATGTTGAGATGAACAGGACAAATAATTTAGCTACCCATTGGCTTTTCAGGTATACTACCTAACCCTTGTTAGGAAGACAAATCTGGTAGTTTGTTTTTCTGTGGCACTGACACATTTAGTTGATTTACATTCTTCCTCACTCCATCCTATTTAACAGCATATATAATGCTTGTTAATGATCTGTTTCAGTTTATGAAACATTTTTACGTCCATCATCAAAGCCATAAATGACTGATCAAAGCCATAAATGCTTATCTTTCTTCAGAGGACACTACCAAATGGGCATTCTTCTCCTTAACCCAAAGTATAGTTTACAAGTATTATTAGTGACACATTTAAAATGGTTTTACAAGCACATCCTAAGATTGAATGTAATTTATTTAGAAATTTAACTTTTTAAATGTCTTTCCAACATAATAATTTTAGGTTCCAATAGAAGTTTTAAAAATAGTTTAAGATATTATTAAAAACTAAACAAAAGTACATTTGGAAGTAGAACATTCTTTTAATGCCATGCGAATATGCCAATAAAGAAACAATGAGCTTCTACAGATATTAATCTGTTGTATTGCAGATGTTGAAGTTATATTTGTTAGTCCCGTTACCTGTGTTGCTAGTTCTTTGATCTTACATTTGCCTAATAAATTCCTTTGGATGAATAGAAGTTTGAGATATTGAGAACTCTCTAGGTGGCAGTGTTAAGCTGATAATAGCAAATTTTGAAAATCTACCAGTTAGTTTTCTTTTAGAAGGTTGAATTTTAATCAGCTGTAGTTAGTACTTTTTGAAATTAATTTATCTTTCACTTCATTTTCAGATTGATGTTACTTCTTTTGCCAAAAATTGTCATGAAGACACGTGTAACTGTAACCTTGGTGGGGATTGTGAATGTTTATGCACAAGTGTAGCAGCGTATGCGTACAAGTGTTGTCAGGAAGGGGTTTCTGTTCACTGGAGATCATCTACTATTTGTTGTGAGTACCCTCTCAGGGCATCATCATTAGGTGGGAACATTATGAAGAGATTCATATTGTCTCATCTTAGAAGCGATACCATGGACTCATGGAAATAGAATTTCTTTAAGATGGGTAAATTTTATATTCTTTTGACAATGCAGATAAATTGTAGTATAGCTAAAGGATTTATAAAAGAAACTTTGAAGTAAGTTTTTCTGTTCTGTGTTAGACTGTTGTGACTGTAACATTTGAACTACAAATTATTTACATACCATCTTCGGAGATACTGTTTATGCCTATTTCTCTTATGGCTATGAAATTCCACTGTTCTAATGATAAGAAACATAGTTTTAAAAACATCATTTTGAATTTGTGTTCAGATTTGACTCTAAACTTTTCATTTACTTGTGTAGATAGTAAGTCATCTGATGAACAGCTTATGATTTTAACACTTTCAGTGGACATTTATAAATTGGCAGATATACTTGCCTACCTATAAAATAATCTTAGGAAATTTAATGAATTATTACAGAGCACTCTTAAAGAATCCTCTTTGCTCAGAGAAAACTCCCAAATAATGATGTCATTCTGAGTTCTTTCACTTTGTCATTGATAAACCATATCTTGCATATATTCAGATAATTGGTGAGATCCTTATTTAGTTTAACATTTCTTCTTTTTTCCTTTTAGCACTCGATTGTGAATATTACAATGAAGGTATGTGACATTTAAAGAATATCACTATAGTATTTTATTAAATATATCTTCAGATTCAAAGTTCTTGAACAAGTTTGCTGGGAACAAGGTATGAAGAGTTCATAATTTGGCATACAGTTAACCCTTGAACAAGGAGGGGGCTAGGGGTGCCAACTCTCTGCGCAATTGAGAATCCATGTATGGCTATGTAGAGAGGAAAAGATGATTTTCAGGAGAAGAGGATACAGTCTGAAGGTAGGAAGTTGGGAACGTATACATTTAGGGAATGGCAAGTGGGCCAGGAAGGAGTAGAGACGTACGAAGGAAACTGAGGTAGAGCTGAGTCCCCTGGGCTGAGTTACAGGACAGTTTCCAGGACTTTCTGAATGGAGATTTAGTGGTCTTCTAATAACGCATTACCTTTGCTGGGAACCAAAAGCTATAGTGTGGTTGTCATTAACTGCAGCTGAAGTCAGATCTGGATTAGAGTCCAGTCTCTGTCACGTATAAACATTGTGAACCTGGTTAAGTCATTTAAGTTTATTTTTTTTGTTTATTTATTTCTATGTTTGTTGTGAGCTTAAATGAGACACTGTATGTCACCTATACTGCTGGAACAAAATAAACCCTTATTAAATGGTGCTGTTATGATAACTAAAAAAAAAAAAAAAAAGAAAATCCATGTATGGTTTATAGTCACCCTGCATATCTGCAATTCTGCATCCTCAGATTCAACCAGCCATGGATTGTGTAGTACTGTAGTATTTACTCTTGAAACAAATCTGCATATAAGTGAACTTGAACAGTTCAAACCCATGTTGTTCAAGTGCCAACTGTATGACTCAATGAAAGCCATTGCCTTCTAAAATGTATCTAAATTTCTAAGTATTTGTGTTAGAATTTATTCCCTGTAAAATAAAAGTGTTGTAACTAAGTTCTCAGCACCTAGGAGGCTCTCAGTAGTTTTTGAATAATATGAATGAATGAATGAGTAAAGCTAGCTAATTTTTTAGGTAAAAAGGATGAAAGATATATACCAAATGCATACCTTTTATCATTATGAATAAATATGGACATTATTCAAACTTTTATTATGTTGTGGAAATCAAAGAAACAAACTATAATATAGGAATTTATTTAGCCATCATTTTAGGCAAAATAATTATTTATATCTTATCAGAATGAGAACTTATTGATTTAGTAATAATGAAAATCTCCTAGTCTCCTAAGCATTCAGATTTGCAATGGGAAGTCTAAGAGGAGGTGCTGCCTAAAACTAAGGCATAGATTTAAGAGACAGAGAATTATATCCTCATTGAAAATGCCAGACATTAGCAGAATTGAAGCCTGCTTTTTGTCAAACCTATTTAATGAGGAAGGCATAGCCACTTAAACCTAATTCAGACAAATAAGATGATCCAGGGAGGTGTCCATTTTGACTGTAACTGGACAAAAACCTGTGATGAGTAGGTTAGAGTAATAGTTATAGGAAAGCTGATCCATTAAAGAAAAAACCAACCAACCAATGCAAAGTATTTTCCATGACTTATTGAGCCACGAAGAAATCTGTCAGCTGTAAAAGTACAAAGAAAGCCAGAAAATTTTAGTAAAATAGAGATGATGAATTAAAAAGAAAATGGACATTTTAGTCTTTGGTTGTTTCTGTTATATCTTTGGAAGTTTGACGAGGAAAAAAAATCCCACATTAAAAAATTCTGTGTTTGTTAAAGAAAATCTAAACCAAACGTATTTCCCACACCACACCCACTCCACATCAATCCTTTGGATTCCATGCTTAAGGTGAGACTGATTGCCTAATATTAAGTACCTAATAATAAAAATGGCTTTTGTTGTGTTAACTATACCTATATCATATAATTTAAGCTTCAAAATATGCCTGAAAGGCATAACATTATTATTATCATTATTAACACAAAGGAGGAAATTGAGGCATAGGTGAATTAAATAACTTGGTCAAAGTCGTTTAGCCAAAATGTGGTAAATGGATTTATAAACAATCTAAGTTCAGAACCCACGAGCTTGATCTCCATGCTACACTGCCTAGTAGCACATCTTAGTCTAGGAATGATCACCGCACATCGTTATCATATGCTCTACACAACGTACACAGACAGCAAGTTGAGAAAACGCTCCAATAACTTCCTCGCTTAAGAATTCCTGCTTCACAGAGTTCTGCTGTGAAAATCTCCATCTGTGCCTTTGTACTTTCTGGCATTCCTTCTGCAGGCCCTTGGAAACAGAAGCAGAATTTTCTATGAATGTTGAATTTCTACCTCTTGCTGCTTGGTACATTTTGCTTTTTGTCAATAAGTCTGCTGCACTTCTACTGATGGTTTGTTTCCCTAATGTGTTACAAGATTCTTCAAACCAGTTCTTCTAGTTTCATTTGTAATACTGTATTGGTAGTATTCAGAGGGTGAACACGGGGCATTCGGCCTTCATGAGACCCACGAGAGACAGAGATTCTGTTTCCTGTGATCAAAGTAATAGGGAACAGAGTCAACCTGCCAAGGAGAGGAAGAGTTGTGAAAGTAACGTGATCAAGGTAGATAACTTAAGGGGAATAAAGAATTGTGGGAGTTGTTGATAGTAATAAAAAGAAAAAAGTTTTAAATGAGTATTCTTAATTTGTTTCATCTCAAATAATTTCACAACTATTGTAAACTTACCTAGTCTTCTTTGGACATTCATAGCTGGCATTTTTCTCTGGACTCTATGTTATTAAAATACTTAAATTATTCAAAGCAAATGCAGAGATAAATGATTGTGATTCTGTAGGAGGAAAAAATTTTTTAAAGTAGGAAAATTCAGAGGTTACTACTGAGATAAGTTCAATAATCCTTCACAAAATGACTGTCTCTAGTATCTTCATTTTTATGGCATTTGATAAAAGTATAAAGGTTCTATTGCTGTAGGGAGTAAGACTTCAAGATCCTGCTAAAAATTGTTGTGCAAGTTTTAAGTTCAGAGTGATTTTATTAGATCAGATATTCTTAATACTGTGCTTAAATAATCACTACAGGAAATGATTGCTTTTAGTAGACAGTGAAATTATAATTCTCCCTGCAGAAAATTGATGATAAAGTCAGTGACTTTTGTCCCTCAGTTGCTAGTGAAAATGCAGGAAAACAATTCAGACACAAGATATCCATCAACTGGGAATCAATTCAGGAGCTTTTGATTTTTATACAAATGGATTTCTCAGATGACAGTTGTCTCTTCAGGTTGCTGTAGGAAGGTACTTGTGCAGTAGGGGAGAGAATATTTTGTTTAGTGGTCTATCTCCTTTCTCCTGTTCTTCTCTTGGACATCTGTGAGGGTGCTTGAAGCCCACAAGCTGTAGTTGTATATGTTGTCTTCATTTTGAATTGAATCTCATAATTTACATGTTTATATACCTATTTGTACATTATTTACATATTCACACAAATCTAAATTGGTGTATATTTTCATCTTGGAAGTTTATGTTGCTCTTGTCTTCCCTAGAAAATGAGCTAGTAGGTGGTGGAGACTAATGATATAGTTTTCTTGGACGTTGTAGACTTTGGCTCATAGAGAAACTGTGCAGGGTATATATTTGTAACAGCGGTGGGGAGACCATTGCTGCCAGGCTTATAGCGAAATTCCTCACTGCATCTGCTCAGTTCCATCTTGGTGTGGGGGGCAGAGGTTTTCAAAGCTCCATGTGCGCTCAAGGTGTCTGAGTCCCTCCTAAAGCTCCTTCCCCATGGCTTAGAAGTGTCCCTAGCTGCTCAGTGGTGAAGTGTCTCAGCTGATGAGTCAGTGGATGGGACAGCACTTGAAGATAATTCGTCCTATAATCCCTACCTTCTCCTGTTCCTCATGATGGAAATTTTGGTTCTTGCTCTCCTTCCTGTTTGGGAGACTTTGTAACGCTCTAATCCAATTATCTTCTCCCCTTCTCTTAGGCTTGGTCTTCATCCTGAAAGGGAAAAAACCCAGGTTGTGGATTTCTTTGAATTTTTTTCCATCCATCTTAAGCGTAGGCTGGGAAAGGAAAACTGTCCTTGAGATAAAAATTGGAGAAAAGAGGAAAAGTGAAATTCACTGAGAGTAACCAGATTGTTCTTTTCTGAAACCACCTATTGCACCTATATTAGCATTTTACATAACCTACAATGTAAATATCTACATATACCTGTAAAAGTACACAGCTAATAATTATGTAATTTAGATAATTCAGAAGAAACCTCAAAGTTTTATAGTACCTCACTTATTTTAAAACATTAAATGTGGTAGAGGTTGTGTTGAAGGTAAACTGACATTATTACCATAAAACTTAACGCATCAATTTTATTTTTAATATCAGTGAATTTTAAAATTAATTTATATAGTTTTCTTTATAAGGTGAAGTTTGTAGGAATACTACTTTGACTGAGTTTCAGGTTTGGTTCTACACTAAGTAGTTTTTTTACTATAGTATATATTTTTCACTTTATATGAAACCATTGAAGTGTATGGAAATGATAGCATAAGTAAAATGACCCATGACTTCTCTGTTCAGCATCATCTTATTTTCTTCTTTATAGACATACCTCACTGATGAAATTCAGTAATCCCCAAAATAGTAAAATATTGTATATCATGTCTGTGAATTCTGTGTTAATGTAATGCAACCTATTAAGGAGAGATGATTTTTAGAAGACTATCAAAATACCTTACCATTGATAGAACTAAGCTTAAGTTTGTTGAGAGTAGATTAGAGTCTTGGAATATTAGAGTGAAAGGTTACCTAGACAAACATCTTCAAATAGGTGAGAAAATTTGAGGTCTAGAAAGCTTAAGTCAACCTTTTTTTTTTTTTTTTTTTTTAATAGGGAGCATTTTCTTTTTTCTTTTTTTTTTTAAATTTTATTTTATTTATTTTATTTATGGCTGTGTTGGGTCTTCGTTTCTGTGCAAGGGCTTTCTCTAGTTGTGGCAAGCGGGGGCCACTCTTCATCGCGGTGCACGGTCCTCTCACTATCGCGGCCTCTCTTGTTGCGGAGCACAGGCTCCAGACGTGCAGGCTCAGTAATTGTGGCTCATGGGCCCAGTTGCTCTGCGGCACGTGGGATCTTCCCAGACCAGGGCTCGAACCCGTGTCCCCTGCATTGGCAGGCAGATTCTCAACCACTGTGCCACCAGGGAAGCCCTTAAGTCAACCTTTTATCCATCACCGCTAGGTATACATGTACATATACATATACACATACACAATCATGTATATATATATTCTAAACTGCATATTCTACATATGTATATATTCCAAATCAATATAACATATTCTTTTTGAAAAGAGTTGTTATTATGTTACTGATGAATGTTTAATTTGCTCAGTAATTTTCAGAGTATTTTTTGGTATTAGAATTTATTCCATTGAAATGACAGCTTGAAATGTAAAAATACTATGCCAACTTATAATTCTCTCATTTGCATTTAACTAGGGCTTGGAGAAGGACCATATATGCTGGCAAGTTATGGGCAGACTGGCCTTATTCTGGGGGCCAATATGACCAGTAGAAGCATTTTCTCTCTGCCAAGAAGTAGTATTCATGGCGATTTATTTTTTAATTTTATGATCACTCCAGGTCTTTTCAAAGAGAAGGCATCATGTAAGTATAATTTCCAACTGAAAATAAGAATTTAGTTTTCCACTGACCTTTTTTCATTTATTCATGCAGTAAATATTAATTGGGGAATCTAATATGTTTATGACATTTTTCTAGGTGCTCTAAAGGATTTGAAATAAAATAAGACACTGGTATACGAACTAGCTCTCTCTTTTGTATATAAAATCATTTCTTTGTTTATCTATTGGCATATATAGATGCAATTAGAATGCAATTGTTTGGTTGAGTTTTTGGTTCCAAATAAAGCACAGCTTCAGTTTTCATAGCATTAATCACATAACTTAATTTGAAATTTTTGAAAAATAGTCTGCTGATAATTAACATGTGAAAGATTTTAATGCCAGATTAAAGTAAAAGAAAAAAAGTTGTGATTTAATATCAAGGAAGTTAAATTAAGACCATAAATCAAAGTCTAGATAGTCACTGAGATGATCTGTTTTTCTTACGTGGCCTTGTGTGTCATGGTACCTGGCACCACATTTACTGGTTTGCCCCTGTAGATCTATACTGGTCGTATCCACTTGGCACCTGTTCTGCCTGGTGGTTGGTGTTCCCTTCTGATCCATGATGTTCAGGCTACATTGTTACTATTCTTACCCTGCTTAGACCCATGCATGGTGTGTTCTATAAACTTAGGAAATATTTATTGAATGAATGAATCCGACTTAAGTTTCACTTATTCAGAGAAATCTCCTGATTTTCCAGTTAAAATAAATTGCTCCATTCTTGTAAAAAGAGCTCCTTTAATTCTTTTTAATCTGTGAAAACACCTATCACAGTCTAAAGTTCTAATTTATATATTAGTTATATATTTTTTCTCTTATAAAAATATCTTTTATTTTTCTTTGCATTTTCCAGTGCTCAGCAGAGGGGTTTGTAAGTTTTAGGACACAATAAATGCCTTTGGAATCGTTTATTGGATTTGAGAGAGCTCTTCATTGTATGATTTACAAAAATTAATTTTTTTAATAGAAAAATCCTAGTACATTTAAATTAAGGAATTGAGACCTAAAGAAATTAAGGTTTAAGAAATTAAATCTAAAATCTCAATGAAGAAACTTATGCCATGGGTTTTATAAATATAAGGGAAACTTTTAAAGCGCATAACAAAAAAGCATGACACTTCTCAAATGCTTTGTAGTTGTTCATTAGCTTTCTCATCATCTCTTGGGAAATAGACAATAATGTTGAGCAAATAGTCTTTTCTTAATGCAGTAAAATCACTTGCAAGAACATTTGCTCATTAAGAATCCAGTGATATTGAAATGCAGCACCATGTTTAAATTGCTCTGCTTCTCTGTCCTCTTTTTCTTTTCTATCATCCAATTTAGCCATTTGTAGATTTTGTACATTTGAAAATGTTAAAGCTTGCAAGTACAAATGTGTGTCCAATTAACTGTTCAACTATTTGTATGGGATTGTACATTCTGGGGTCCTAAGTTGATACTTCTTTTTTTCCCCCAAAGACATGATCAATTATTTTAAAAAATGGAACTTATCAAAGACTGAATACTTTTGGAGCTGTCACTTTATGCATTGCATTAAAATACTATTTTTTCCTTTAGAGATCTTATAATTCATTTCTGAAATCTTTGAGATTGGCATGAACTATGTATGACAATTGTGCAGTTCTGTTTTTGTCAGCTTTATAAATGAATTTTATAATGCCAGTGCTGATGATCTGCCTTCTCCAGAGAACCCAGGGAGTTGTCAAACACTGCTCTGTTTTACAGCATTGGCACTTGTTTCCTTGGAATCTGCCGAAAGGCCAAACTACTTTCTCTATGTCCATGATGATGACACTCTTAGTCTGAAACTGTGGGAGGTGAATTCCGCCTTTCATCGGAGAGCCACATTTTTTCACCATCAGGGCCTCTGGATTCCTGGTTACAGTGCTTTTGAGTTATACAGCAAGAAAGGCTTCTTCATCATATTGACAGATTCTAGTGCCAAAGCATCAAAATATGATGATTCTGAAGAATTTAAACATTTAAGTAGCTTCAGCATAGAAGGTATGTTTCCTGAGATCTTCAAATACAGATTAAGTAGATAACTTAAATAATGACAGAATATTTATTAGGTTTTAATTTAAAAATCATTTTTAATGTGTATAATTAGTTGCATGACCTTTTATGACCTTAGTAAGTTTCTTAACCTGTCTCTCAGTTTACACATCTGTAAAATGGGAGAAATAATAATACCTACTTCATAGGGTTATAGTATTACATAAGTTAATGTGGTAAATTGTTTAGAATAGCCTTAAATGATGTTATTTTTATGATTGCCTCAATGATTACTTTCAGTGCTGTCTGGGCTTTGGAAATAGAACTTACCCATGTCTCCTTGTTGTCTAGTTTTGTATCTACCTTTTCCTTCATTAGAAGGCAACTTCTCATATAGTTTGATTCTTAATGATAAAAACAATGTGTTAACTCTGTTCTTTGAATACTACGGAGTCTGGTTCCACTGACCTCTAGAAGATTTTTCTGGTTCAGCAGAATCCTGGTCTTATTTCTAGAGACCCTTGCTGTTCTATAGCTATTGAATTTTCTAAATTTCAGAGAGGAATCCTCACTGCCTTACCCAGTGTTTAAAAGTCATGCTTTATTTTCAAAATCTAAGAGCTTGATATCTGCCTTGGGTCTCCCAAACAAATTTTCATTCTAACAAACTCTTCTAAGTCAGTCTAAGAGAGCTAATCATTTGCCTTTTTTTGTTGTGGATACATTTCTATAAATCTCTTTGGAACATTCAAACTGAGCTTCAAATTTTTGCCTATTGAATGGGGTTTTTGGACTCATGAGAAAAAGAGTCACTGACATGGCTATACAACATTCTATAGAGTGAGCGTGATATTTTTACTTGAATTTACTTCAAAGTTGAACTTTGCAAGCCTTTATTTCCTCTCCAATACACAAATCTGCTCCATTAGAACCAGACCCAGTGGCCTTACCTGAGCTTTGGACAACTGCAGCCAATGGCATCATCAAAATCTCAGAAACTCATCTTTGTGGGCTTCCCAAACCTAGGATACACTAGGGGTTTATTCTAGTCTTGGAACCAACCCTCTCTCATGCCCCATGATCCTAGTAACCCAGGTCTAATGAGTATTTTAATATTTAAATGCATAGATGCCTCCCAGAAAGACTTATTTTCCTTCTCATACCTTGGAATTGAATTCTGTATCTGAAGTCCAAGAAACATAACCTGCTTCCTGAACTTTCTCCCTTATGGAGCTCTCTCCTTCAGAGATAGTTTTGGATTGCTGCAGAAGGACTGGTCTATGATGTGGGAAGGGGAAAATATTAGCAGAGTATGCAGGAGAAAAATCTTCAGTCAAGGAAGGTTTTTATAGCTACAAGCATGTATTATTAAAACCTGTTCATTCATTTTTGTCATTAGATAATACTTACCATGTACAAGGCAATGAGCTAAATTCTGTGAGAAGAACAAAGATGGAGTGTTTTTCTTACGTCTGATGTCAGGCAATAAATATGTCTTTGGTCTTGTCATTTTTCCAGTTGTTTGAATTTGGCAAGTCACTTGGCTCCTCTTAGCCTCAAATTCTTCATTTATAAAATGGAGGTAATACCCATGCAACAGGATTGTTGCAAGGATAAAATAAAATTATGGACAAAAAATTATTTTGCAAAAAGTAAAATTCCAAACAAGTGTATGCTATTATCATGATACATAGATCAATGAACACCCACTAAACATAAAGAAAGGAAGAAGATTTAGAATTTTCCTTGGCCTCCTGAACCTCTTGCTTTTTTAAATGTTTGGAAGGTAAACTAACATTTTGATATTCGACCTGAGCATGAAATGCTTTGAACAGCAAGCAATTACAATGCTTTTAATTCCCTATAGCCCTGTCTTTTCCACAGCATTATAATCAAAGAAAGATCAAACCCTAAAGGTTTACTATCATAAATCATTATTTTTCAAGCTGTCCATTTTTTGTACACAATCTAAATTTCATTTTTCCCCAGAAATCCAGGCAGCAGTGCCTTACAGGAGGATGTGTGAATGGAGATATGAACCTTGTGCCACTCCCTGTTTTAAAACGTGTAGTGACCCTGCAGCTCTAGCATGTAAATTTCTTCCACCGTAAGTCATGTTTAACCATTCATGAACAGATTCTAGCATTAGCAGATTCTGCTCTCAGTGATTTTTTTTTTAGATTAAAAAAATTCTTAACAATAATTTGTTCTAGATACTCATTCACGAATTTATTTTGTTTTATTCAAGCAGTAGTTATTAAGGGTCTGCTATATGCCAGCAATTCTTCTAGCTGTTAGGGATACAGTATTGAACAAAGTATTTACCTTTCTGCAGCTTAAACATTTTGTTGCATTTAGGCAGAGAATAAAAAATAAAAATGTAAATATATAATGCAATATATTGTTAGATGGACTTATGTATTATGGAGAAAAATAAAGGAAGGTAAGGGAAACAGGGAGTATAAGGCAGGTGTGTGTGTGTTTGCTCATTAATGTAGGGTGGTCAGGGAAGAATAGGCTGACAAGGTGACATCTAGTAAGAGATGTGAAGGAAGTGAGGCAACTAGCCATGTGGATATCTGGGGAAAGAGCCTTTCAATCTGAGAAACGTGTAAAGGTCCTGAGATGGGAATGTGTTTGGTGTGCTTGAGGATGAGCAAGGAGGCCAGTTAATTGGAGCAAAGTGAACAAAATTGAGAGGTAGGAAAAGAGAGCAGAGAATCATAGTGGTGGGCGAATCATATAGGGCCTTGTAGCCTGTTGTGAGGACTTTTTTTCTCTGAGTAACGTCCTGGTGTATTTTGGGCAGAGGAGTGACAGGATCTTTTAAGATGTTTACACTGGCTACTGCATTGACTTTTGGTGAGGGGAAGAACAAGGGCAGAAATGGGCAGTAATACACAAGACATGAAGGGGATTTGACTAGGTTGGTAGCCCTGGAGGTTATGTGGGAAGTGAACAGATTCTGGATATATTTTGAACTTAGGGCCATAAGGGATGCTGATAGAGTCAAAGTCAGTTATGAGAGAAAGAGGAGTTAAGGACTCCAGTTCAGGTCTCAGCATTTTGTAGGTTTCAGAATCATATGAAATCGCAATTTTTTGTGGTCAAAACTGGTCAAATATCAACAAACTCGAATGATTCAATTTAACAGAAGGGCTGAGTTGCCATTTACTAAGATAAGGAATATGTTAGGAGGAGCAGTTTGGAGGAAAAGCCAGGAATTTGGTTTTGAAGATTTTAAATTTCAAACTGAAAATTGTTCGTTGGATTTGGTGATCTGGAGAATAGGAAGAGGCAAAATGGAGATAAGCAATGTAACAGCTTTTTTTTTTTTTTTTTTTAAGGAGTTTTGTTGTAAAGGAGAACAGAGAAATGCAACAGTAGTAGGAGGGAATATTTTTAAAAGAATCATTTTCTATTAGTCATTTATGAGCTTCTGCTCTACAACAAACACTGGCACTAGAAAAGGTTCTGGCATATGAGTAAATGAGATGTAGCCCTTATTTCAAGGAGCTCACAGTCTTTAGGAGGAAGACAGGAACAATAGCAGATAATTGACAATACAGGGGAAAGAGGGCTAGAGGAATAACCACCACTACAACTAGCACATTGAAGTATTTACAGCATGACACACACTGTGCTAAGTGCTGTACAACTGGTAATCTCATTATTCCCATTTTCAGAAGAGAAAACAAACCGAGGCACAGAGAAGTTAAGCAACTTGCCTCAGACCACACAGTTTGCAGGCAGTAGAGCCAGAGTTTGAACAACTACATCCTGTTGGGTAACAGGTGCTATGGGAACAGAGAGAAGGAAATGATATTTCTGTTTATTTTCTTAAAAAAAACAACCAGTTCTTTCTGAAAAGAAGTCTTCACCATTCACTTGGACCCCTCACATTCACAAACCTATTTCCTGTCTCTTCTGGGAGCCATCGGGAGGAGGGGAAATAACAGAGGCCCCATAGGAAGGAGAGCACGTGGGGAGGAAGGAAGAAAGAGGGGCAAGGCCAGCCCTGGCACTGGGGAGGAAACGGAGCTATATTCTGAAGTGGCATTTGGCTAGTTTATTTCTTGTGGCATACCCAGTCTCCAGGGTGGTTGAACCCAGATCCTCAGTGCTTCCATTGTTTGGTCTGTAGCTCCCCCGAAGTTTCTTTTTTGGTATAGTTAGAACGCAGAGAAGAGACTCGGCGTGAAACTTCACCCCTGCCAAGCTGTTTCTCATCTCTGTCTTGACCACTATTTCCTTTCTACTTCTTCCGGTTCCCTGGGCTGAGGCACCTCATTATGGCTCCTCCTGGTACTTGAGGTCCTGAGGGGAGACTCAAGTACTGAGCTGGCGTGTCAACATAGCCCTGCACGCCTCCTCCAAGTCCCCAGCAGAACCACCCTGCTTGTTCTAGATGATTTCAGTTTCTGGCACATAGCAAGTGTTGAAAATAAAAATATCTAGTGGAAATGAGAACTTTTATGAGAAAAGATGCCAACTAGCATACCACAGAGCCCATATGTAAGTAGAGCTATCCCTATTACATAATATACCTATTATAAGAACTGTTCTACATCTGAGGCATATTTATCAGTCAGACGTTGACTAGATTACCAGTTGTATGACAAAATAAAGAGGACCCTGCTGTGTGCAACCATGACGACATTTTAAAGGAACAAGTTACTGGGTTTTGGAAGATGATTTTAAAACGATAGCTGTGGTTTTGACTTGCATAAAGCAACTGCAGGATAATTGAGTTGCGTAAAAAATGATGTTTACTTAATGTGAGGATAACCAGCTGGCCCTAGTATTTTCAGTAATCTAGTAACTTTTTCTTTTTCGCTTGACAGAGTTTAGAGTAGGATAGGAATATCATATACTGGTTAAAATTTTATTATTTAAGTTCACTTTATGAAATAAATAATTGGTCTTGTAAGCTGAGCTATTAATGTTTTTAAAAAAAATTTGTGAAGGAAGTATCCAAGAGATGGCCAAAGGGTCTTCTGTTAAAAGAGAAATTAGCTTTTCTTGGTTTTGGATTTCCTTCCATGAACGAGTGCCCTCTGGTGGCAACACGTGCCCCTAGTGTCAAGTTAGTTCATTTCCACACTGAATTGGAAAGGGGCTGTATTTTTGGTCCAAATTTTTTACTTTATAGGTAAGGCAATTGGAAATGTTTTAAAATATTAAAATTAGTATCATAGCCTGCCGGTGTATTTGAGAGGCAGATAAGCAAGCCTTTTTTAAACTATATGTACAGTAATTCTCTCTAGTATGTATGAATCTAATAATTGGTTGTACATGAAGGATATATTTCTTTTGAATCAGAATAAACT
This sequence comes from Balaenoptera ricei, assembly GCF_028023285.1. NCBI lineage: Eukaryota > Metazoa > Chordata > Mammalia > Artiodactyla > Balaenopteridae > Balaenoptera > Balaenoptera ricei. The sequence continues at coordinate 67,799,017 of NC_082648.1, forward strand.
GGACTCTGAGCCCCAACTGAATGAGAAGGAAGACTTTATCTCAGTCATTATCTTGGCTTCATTCCCTTAGAGGATAAGCATTCAGGATGGTCCTGCCTGTTTTTGGCCCCCGATTCCCAAGCTCATGCTTCTTGAAATGTGGGCCTCCTGATTTCATGTGGCCACACACAAGACCAGATGTTTTGGGGCTTGAAATTCAGTCTCCTTAGGCTCATATACAACAACCTCCTCCCAGAGCACAGCCACTATTTTGGGCACAGGCCCTGAGGCTCTTGAGAACTGCAGCCTCTGCCACCCCCTTCCCTGTTCTCAGAGAAGAGCATGTCCCACCTCCATCTCTGCCACCCAGAGATTCCTAGTTACTTTTCGATGACTTCAGGGCTTAATAATCAGCAGGGAGAGCCCCTGAACATCCTGTTTTTGTTCTACCAACATCCTTATGGATATTCAAAGAGTGTGTCTCTCTGCTTACATGTGGGGGAGTATAGGAAAGTAACAGTATGATGAACATAGAGTAAAATCACAATTACAGAACATGGCCTTAGTGTGTCCCAAACATAAGTGTATGTTTTGAATATTCTGTGTTCAGATTCTGCCTCAGTCATGAATATTTCTTTATCATCCACTAGCTTGTGATTTCATACAATGAGGTATGATGGAATAATAGCAAGCAGAGCACTGCTTAGTGCTTGACAAGGAGAACAGAAGAATTTTAGGAAAACTGTATCTTAGTTTCCTATATTAAATGTAATATATTTTTATATTAAAAGTTTTTTCTTACTTTAATTTTTTTTTCATTTAAAGGGTTGAAGGATGCTTGCCCTACTGCCCTAAAAGTATGATCCTTGATGAAGTCACTCTCAAGTGTGTTTACCCAGAAGACTGTAAGTGTGAACCTTACTTCACTTATTCTGAAAAGTAAAATACTTGAATATTTTTTATATGATGGCAAGTGACTATGAACAGAAGTTTTAGACAGACAATAAACCTTCATGACATTCTTATTCATTGTCCTTTTCAAAGTTTTTGGATTCTGAATTACTTTCTAAACCATGTAAGTCTTTGCTCTCACATTCCTCCTGCATCCTTTCTCCCAAAATATTTTCCTTAAAGCTAAACATCCTTATATGAACTATGTGGGCTTCACTTTAAGCAAAACAGATTAAAGAAGAGTATCTTTGCTTCTTTGTAGGCATACCTCTGATTCCCACAGAACCAGCATTAATTTCTCCAGGTAAGCCATCTCTACCCATGTTTACAGGTATCGTTACAACTTTAAACACTAAACTTAGCATCATGTAATTTAAATCTTGGCACTCCTAAACAGCTGCTGGTGTTAGTACTATCCCATCCACGAGAGAACCCAGCAGTCACTTTGATCTCACTAAGTAGCTATTCACTGGATCAACAAGCCACATTTTCAGTATGGCTTCCACCTTTGGTCCACCTCTGTCCCATTTCAGTTAGTATAGATAATAAGAACTTCCCTCACGTCTTTGCCTAGAATTTAGCTTTTACTAAATCCTGATTAAATTTTCACAGTGACTAAGTTGATGCTGAAGAGACTTTGAGGCAAATGAAGTCATCCTTTAAGCACTTTTATTGTCATTCCTGTGTTCTCTCCCAGCCTCTGGAGGAGGCATTCTGGGCTCAGACCCTCACTTCGCTCCCTCCCTGTGAAACTTGCCTCAGGAAAGGATTGAATAAATCCACTCACAGTGAGGCTTGACAAACCTAATGTATTATATCTCCTGGGGTTATAATTTAGAAAAATTCAGATATTTATTCTTTAAATATGTCTGACAAGCTTTCATTGAGTGTCAACACTGCCAGGTACTGTCCTGACACTGGGGGTGGGGAGGGGGGAGGAAGGGAGAACGGTAAACAAGTCACAGCCCCAACCCTAAAACAGCGAATAGTCCATAGGCTGTCGTGATATTACAGTAGGAGTAAGTACAAGCGGTAAGCAGGAGGGGTCTTATACTTATTTTGGACGTGTGGTCTCAGTTGGGTAACAGAAGGTCAGAGGTGGATAGCTAGGAGAAGGAGGAAATGTGTGCACATGCAAAGGCCTGCGGCCGAGAGGGAACCTGTCACACAGAGGGGTTCCAAGCAGGTCATCGCACCTTGAGAGTGTGGTGTGGGGGAATTGTGCTAAGAGGTGGTGTGGAAGAGATGTTTAGAGGCCAGATCACAAATGGCCCATGACAGGAAATTGTTGGGTTTGTGTTTTTTTCTGAAGGCCATGGCGAATCACTGGAGGATTTTAATAAGTCCTGTGACATCTTCCAAATAATAGTCTCACTACAATCATCGCTATTACTACTATTCTTTTTCTTTTTTTAAAAAATTATGATATTTATTTATTTATTTATTTTTTCACACACACACACACACACACACACACACACACACACTGTATTTTATTTTTACAAGAGATAAATAAACTGACACCAAGCATTGTAAATGGATGACCACAACAAAAGCAACAATGATGGCAATTACCAAACACGAAACACACTCATACTATGTCATAATATTGGCATTCAGTCCAGTAATCCTCCACTGTAACAGCTCCTTTACTTTGCAGTGAAAATTGATTTGTATAGTTTTTGCCTCTGAGTCCTTGTGGGATTTTTTTTTTTTAATTCAAACAGGAAGTCACAAAGATTATAATCATCCTCATCAGTTCACTCAGTCCCATGTAATTAATTTTTTTATCTTGATCTTTTGTTAGCACTTTTATGAATTCATCAGTTTTCCATTAGAGTTCTGAAAATGCTTATTCATTCAGTTCAGCAGTACAGTCAGTTACCAGAAACCTGTACTTGTCAGAGTCTTTTCCATGAATTCCTTGAAGATGAAACTCTTTTATAGGAACATTTTAGCAAAAGCATCAGAGTACACCCAGAACTGTCTGTAAATGACAAAAGGCTTAAAAATGACCACGGTTAAAGATTTGATGAAAGTTCATAATAATGCAATTGACAAGGAAATTTAGTTATTTCTGAGATATACATTTTAAAGTAATAACTAGAGTTATGACTTATAACATTATACCAGAACATATCAGATTTTTAGAAATTTCATGTAATATCTGAAACATTTATATTAACATATTTCCATACAAATAACCCAAAGAAAGTTTAGTATTAGTTGTTTTTACTGTTTGTTTGTTTTTTTATACTGCAGGTTCTTATTAGGCATCAATTTTATACACATCAGTGTATACATGTCAATCCCAATCGCCCAATTCAGCACACCACCATCCCCACCCCACCGCAGTTTTCCCCCCTTGGTGTCCACATGTTTGTTCTCTACATCTGTGTCTCAACTTCTGCCCTGCAAACCGGTTCATCTGTACCATTATTCTAGGTTCCACATACATGTGTTAATATACGATATTTGTTTTGCTCTTTCTGACTTACTTCACTCTGTATGACAGTCTCTAGATCCATCCACGTCTCAACAAATGACTCAATTTCGTGTCTTTTTATGGCTGAGTAATATTCCATTGTATATATGTACCACATCTTCTTTATCCATTCGTCTGTCGATGGGCATTTAGGTTGCTTCCATGACCTGGCTATTGTAAATAATGCTGCAATGAACATTGGGGTGCATGTGTCTTTTTGAATTATGGTTTTCTCTGGGTATATGGCCAGTAGTGGGATTGCTGGATCATATGGTAATTCTATTTTTAGTTTTTTAAGGAACCTCCATACTGTTCTCCATAGTGGCTGTATCAATTTGCATTCCCACCAACAGTGCAAGAGGGTTCCCTTTTCTCCACATGCTCTCCAGCATTTGTTGTTTGTAGATTTACTGATGATGCCCATTCTAACTGGTGTGAGGTGATACCTCATTGTAGTTTTGATTTGCATTTCTCTAATAATTAGTGATGTTGAGTAGCTTTTCATGTGCTTCTTGGCCATCTGTATGTCTTCTTTGGAGAAATGTCTATTTAGGTCTTCTGCCCATTTTTGGATTGGGTTGTTTGTTGCTTTAATGTTGAGCTGAATGAGCTGTTTATATATTTTGGAGATTAATCCTTTGTCCGTTGATTCGTTTGCAAATATTTTCTCCCATTCTGAGGGTTGTCTTTTCTTCCTGTTTATGGTTTCCTTTGCTGTGCAAAAGCTTTGAAGTTTCATTAGGTCTCATTTGTTTATTTTTGTTTTTATTTCCATTACTCTAGGAGGTGGATCAAAAAAGATCTTGCTGTGATTTATGTCAAAGAGTGTTCTTCCTTTGTTTTCCTCTAAGAGTTTTATAGTGTCCGGTCTTACATTTAGGTCTCGAATCCATTTTGAGTTTATTTTTGTGTATGGTGTTAGGGAGTGTTCTAATTTCATTCTTTTACATGTAGCTGTCCAGTTTTCCCAGCACCACTTATTGAAGAGACTGTCTTTTCTCCATTGTATATCTTTGCCTCCTTTGTCATAGAGTAGTTGACCATAGATGCGTGGGTTTATCTCTGGGCTTTCTATCTTGTTCCATTGATCTATGTTTCTGTTTTTGTGCCAGTACCATATTTTCTTGATTACTGTAGCTTTGTAGTAGAGTCTGAAGTCAGGGAGTCTGATTCCTCCAGCTCTGTTTTTTTCCCTCAAGACTGCTTTGGCTATTCGGGGTCTTTGCATCTCCATACAAATTTTAAGATGATTTGTTCTAGTTCCGTAAAAAATGCCATTGGTAATTTGATAGGGATTGCATTGAATCTGTAGATTGCTTTGGGTAGTATAGTCATTTTCACAATATTGATTCTTCCAATCCAAGAACATGATATATCTCTCCATCTGTTTTTATCATCTTTAATTTCTTTCATCAGTGTCTTTTAGTTTTCTGCATACAGGCCTTTTGTCTCCCTAGGTAGGCTTATTCCTAGGTATTTTATTCTTTTTGTTGCAGTGGTAAATGGGAGTGTTTCCTTAATTTCTCTTTGAGATTTTTCATCATTAGTGTATAGGAATGCAAGAGATTTCTGTGCATTAATTTTGCATCCTGCAACTTTACCAAATTCATTGATAGCTCTAGTAGTTTTCTGGTGGCATTTTTAGGATTCTCTACGTAAAGTATCATGTCATCTGCAAACAGTGACAGTTTTAATTCTTCTTTTCCAATTTGTATTGCTTTTATTTCTTTTTGTCTCTGATTGCCGTGGCTAGGACTTCCAAAACTATGTTGAATAATAGTGGTGAGAGTGGACATCCTTCTCTCATTCCTGATCTTAGAGGAAATGCTTTCAGGTTTTCACCATTGAGAATGATGTTTGCTGTGGGTTTGTCATAAATGGCCTTTATTATGTTGAGGTAGGTTCCCTCTATGCCCACTTTCTGGAGAGTTTTTATCATAAATGGGTGTTGAATTTTGTCAAAAGCTTTTTCTGCATCTACTGAGATGATCATATGGTTTTTATTCTTCAATTTGTTAATATGGTGTATCACATTGATTGATTTGCATATATTGAAGAATCCTTGCATCCCTGGGATAAATCCCACTTGATCGTGGTGTATGATCCTTTTAATGTGTTGTTGGATTCTGTTTGCTATTATTTTGTTGAGGATTTTTGCATCTACATTCATCAGTGATATTGGTGTGTGATTTTCTTTTTTTGTAGTATCTTTGTCTGGTTTTGGTATCAGGGTGATGGTGGCCTCATAGAATGAGTTTGGGAGTATTCCTTCCTCTGCAATTTTTTGGAAGAGTTTGAGAAGGATGGGTGTTAGCTCTTCTCTAAATGTTTGATAGAATTCACCTGTGAAGCCATCTGGTCCTGGGCTTCTGTTTGTTGGAAGATTTTTAATCACAGTTTCAATTTCATTACTTGTGATTGGTCTGTTCATATTTTCTGTTTCTTCCTGGTTCAGTCTTGGAAGGTTATACCTTTCTAAGAATTTGTCCATTTCTTCCAGGTTGTCCATTTTATTGGCATAGAGTTGCTTGTAGTAGTCTCTTAGGATGCTTTGTATTTCTGCAGTGTCTGTTGTAACTTCTCCTTTTTCATTTCTAATTTTATTGATTTGAGTCCTCTCCCTCTTTTTCTTGATGAGTCTGGCCAATGGTTTATCAATTTTGTTTACCTTCTCAAATAACCAGCTTTTAGTTTTATTGATCATTGCTATTGTTTTCTTTGTTTCTATTTCATTTATTTCTGCTCTGATATTTATGATTTCTTTCCTTCTGCTAACTTTGGGTTTTGTTTGTTCTTCTTTCTCTAGTTCCTTTAGGTGTAAGGTTAGATTGTTTACTTGAGATTTTTCTTGTTTCTTGAGGTAGGCTTTTATAGCTATAAACTTCCCTCTTAGAACTGCTTTTGCTGCATCCCATAGGTTTTGGATTGTCGTGTTTTCATTGTCATTTGTCTCTAGGTATTTTTTGATTTCCTCTTTGGTTTCTTCAGTGATCTCTTGGTTATTCAATAACGTATTGTTTAGCCTCCATGTGTTTGTGTTTTTTACATTTTTTTCCCTGTAATTGATTTCTAATCTCATAGCGTTGTGGTCAGAAAAGATGCTTGATATGATTTCAATTTTCTTAAATTTACTGAGGCTTGTTTTGTGACCCAAGATGTGATCTATCCTGGAGAGTGTTCCGTGCGCACTTGAGAAGAAAGTGTAATCTGCTGTTTTTGGATGGAATGTCCTATAAATATGAATTAAATCTATCTGATCTATTGTGTCATTTAAAGCTTGTGTTTCTTTGTTAATTTTCTGTCTGGATGATCTGTCCATTGGTGTAAGTGAGGTGTTAAAGTCCCCCACTATTACTGTGTTACTGTCGATTTCCTCTTTTATAGCTGTTAGCAGTTGCCTTATGTATTGAGGTGCTCCTATGTTGGGTGCATGTATATTTATAATTGTTATATCTTCTTCTTGGATTGATCCCTTGATCATTATGTAGTGTCCTTCCTTGTCTCTTGTAACATTCTTTATTTTAAAGTCTATTTTATCTGATATGAGTATAGCTACTCCAGCTTTCTTTTGATTTCCATTTGCATGGATTATCTTTTTCCATTCCCTCACTTTCAGTCTGTATGTGTCCCTAGGTCTGAAGTGGGTCTCTTGTAGACAGCGTATATATATATGGGTCTTGTTTTTGTATCCATTCAGCAAGACTGTGTCTTTTGGTTGGAGCATTTAATCCATTCATGTTTAAGGTAATTATTGATATGTATGTTCCTAATACCATTTTCTTAATTTTGGGGGGCTTTGTTTTTGTAGGTCCTTTTCTTCTCTTGTGCTTCCCACTTAGAGAAGTTCCTTTAGCATTTGTTGTAGAGCTGGTTTGGTGGTGCTGAATTCTCTTAGCTTTTGCTTGTCTGTAAAGCTTTTGATTTCTCCATCAAATCTGAATGATATCCTTGCCAGGGTAAAGTAATCTTGGTTGTAGTTTCTTCCCTTTCATCTCTTTAAGTATATCATGCCACTCCCTTCTGGCTTGTAGAGTTTCTGCTGAGAAATCAGCTGTTAACCTTATGGGAGTTCCCTTGTATGTTATTTGTCGTTTTTCCCTTGCTGCTTTCAGTAATTGTTCTTTGTCTTTAATTTTTGCCAATTTGATTACTATGTGTCTCGGTGTGTTTCTCCTTGGGTTTATCCTGTATGGGACTTGCTGCGCTTCTGGGACTTGGGTGGGTATTTCCTTTCCCATGTTAGGGAAGTTTTCAACTATAATCTCTTCAAATATTTTCTCTGGTCCTTTCTCTCTCTCTTCTCCTTCTGGGACCCCTATAATGCGAATGTTGTTGCATTTAATGTTGTCCCAGAGGTCTCTTAGGCTGTCTTCATTTTTTTTCATTCTTTTTTCTTTAGTCTGTTCCACAGCAGTGAATTCCACCATTCAGTCTTCCAGGTCACTTATCCGTTCTTCTGCCTCAGTTATTTTGCTATTGATTCCTTCTAGTGTATTTTTCATTTCAGTTATTATATTGTTCATCTCTGTTTGTTTGTGCTTTAATTCTTCTAGGTCTTTGTTAAACATTTCTTGCATCTTCTTGATCTTTGCCTCCATTGTTTCTCCGAGGTCCTGGATCATCTTCACTATCATTATTCTGAATTCTTTTTCTGGAAGGTTGCCTATCTCCACTTCATTTAGTTGTTTTTCTGGGGTTTTATCTTGTTCCTTCATCTGGTACATAGCCTGCTGCCTTTTCATCTTGTCTATCTTTCTGTGAATGTGGTTTTTGTTCCACAGGCTGCAGGATTGTAGTTCTTCTTGCTTCTGCTCTCCGCCCTCTGGTGGATGAGGCTATCCAAGAGGCTTGATGGGAGAGACTGGTGGTGGGTAGAGCTGACTGTTGCTGTGGCGGTCAGAGCTCCATAAAACTTTAATCCACTTGACTGTTGATGGGTGGGGCTGGGTTCCCTCCCTGTTGGTTGTTTGGCCTGAGGCAACCCAACACTGGAGCCTACCTGGGCACTTTGGTGGGGCTAATGACAGACTCTGGGAGGGCTCACTCCAAGGAGTACTTCCCAGAACTTCTGCTGCCAATGTCCTTGTCCCCACGGTGAAACAGAGCCACCCCCTGCCTCTGCAGGAGACCCTCCAACACTAGCAGGTAGGTCTGGTTCAGTCACCCCGGGGTCACTGCTCCTTCCCCTGGGTCCCGATGTGCACACTGCTTTGTGTGTGCCCTCCAAGAGTGGAGTCTCTGTTTCCCCCAGTCCTGTCGAAGTCCTGCAATCAATTCCCACTAGATTTCAAAGTCTGATTCTCTAGGAATTCCTCCTCCGGTTGCCGGACCCCCAGGTTGGGAAGCCTGACGGGGGGCTCAGAACCTTCACTCTAGTGGGTGGACTTCTGTGGTATAAGTGTTATCCAGTCTGTGAGTCACCCACCCACCAGTTATGGGATTTGATCTTACTGTGATTGCGCCCCTCCTACCGTCTCATTGTGGCTTCTCCTTTGTCTTTGGATGTGGGGTATCTTTTTTGGTGAGTTCCAGTGTCTTCCTGTCGATGATTGTCCAGCAGCTAGTTGTGATTCTGGTGTTCTCGTAAGAGGGAGTGAGAGCACATCCTTCTACTCCGCCGTCTTGGTTCCTCCCCAACTCATTAGTCCTATTCTTAATAGCTACCATTTACTGAGTACTAACTATGTGTCAGGCATTGGAGTACAGACTTTGCATGTATTAAATCTTTTTGAGAAAACAAAGAGAGAGGTCTTGTTATTAGCACTGTAGAGATGAGGAATTACTCTACTGCTGTAAAATTTTAGGCATCGTGAATTTGGTATAGTTTAAAGCATATTTTGAGAGGGGCTGGTGGTACTTTCCCTGTGTTGTATAATCTACGGTGTGAATAAGTTTAGAATAACACTGCATGTACTAAATCTGGGACATACACTGTTAATTCCTCTAAGTACTGCTGTCTACTTTGCATTCTGTAATATCCCCCCAAAACAAGAGTCATTGTATATTTTAAACATCTAAGACAATTTAAAGTACCGTGGTCACTATATTGGGGAGATAGATTTTACTCCATGACCCTCAGGAGTAAGAAAACTACCCTGTAAAATTATTTTTATTTGTAGATGATATGATCCTGTATACAGATTTTCTAAAGAATCCACTAAAACCTGTTAGCACTAATTAATGGGCAAATAATAATACATCAACAAACTTGCAGAAAAAGAGACCAGTGACTAAAATCAATTGTGTTTCTATGTACTAGCAATGAACAATCTAAAAATGAAATGAAGAAAGCAATTCTATTTACAGTAGCATAAAATATGTAGGAATACATTTGGCAAAAGTAGTATATGACTTGTACAGTGAAAACTACAAAATGTTATTGAAGGAATTAGGAAGATCAAAATAAATGGAAAGCCATCTCATGTTCCTGGAAGACTTAATATTGCTAAAATGACAATACTCCCAAATTTTATTTACAGATTTAATGCAATACCTATCAAAATCCCAGTTACTTCTTTGCAGAAATTGACAAACTGACCCTACATTCATATGGAAATGCAGGGAACCTAGAATAGCCAAAATAATCTTGAAAAAGGACAAAGTTGTAGGACTCATACTTTCCAATTTAAAACTTACTACAAAGCTACAGTTATTACGACAAGCTTGATTATTATAATTCTACCCCAAGACAGTGCTTATAACCCATTGATGATTTTAGAAAACAATGGACTACTTTATTGCTGAGACCACTCAGACCCCCAGTTATCAGAATTTTTCATGACTCTGTGCTTGCTCTGGGCTGGAACTTTGTCTGCTATTACTATGCTCAAACATTTATGATGATGGAAATGAAGATATTTAAGTCTGTAAAAATATCATATTCTCTAGAAGATACAACATCTAGTATACCATGAACACTGTTTATAGGACCAAGCAATGGGAATTTTTATTCTACTTCATTTATTTTGTAAGTTAGAAGCCATAAAATAAGTACAAAATTAAGGTTATTTATGGAATTTATTTAACAACAAAAAAAGTTTTGTCTAATGTCATTGTGGTAGGCTGAATAATGGCCCTCCAAAGATGTCCATGTCTTAATCCCCAGAATTTATAAATATGGGACCTTATTACATGCTAAAGGGACTTTGCAGATGTGATAAAGTTAACAATTTTGAGATGGGGAAGTTATCCTGGATTATCCATGTGAGCCCAATGTAATCACAAGGGTCCTTATAAAAGAGAAGGAGGAGGGTCAGAGTCAGAGAAGGTATCACATGTTAGATGTCAGAATCAGCAGGGAAGGAGAAAGGGAGGGAGGGAGAGAAAGAGAGAGAGAGAGAAATTGAGATTTGAAGATATTATTCTGTGGCTTTGAAGATGGAAGAAGGGACCATGAGTATTCAGGCAATCCATAGTTGGAAAAGGCAAGGAAACAGATTCTTCCATAGGGGCTCCAGAAGGAGTACAGCCCTTGCTGATATCTTGATTTTAGGACTTCGGACTTCCAGAACCACAAGATAATAATTTGGTAATGTTTCAAAACACTAAATTTGTAATCATTTGTTTACAGCAGTTATAGGAAACTAATATAGTCATTTTTAGACGGTATCAACAATGGACACTGCAGTTACAGCTAGACAAAATTTCAGCCATTCATTTTCACTCTTCTACAGTCCTTCAGACTTTGAATATTTTAGAGATACCTTTAGTACTAACAAAAAGCTTTGGAAGAAGTCTTACAAATGTGTTTACCAGTTGTGTTTTCCCTTTCCATGGATAACTCCTTCGCCACACCCACCAACTGGGGTCTCCAGTGGTCCACAGCATCAACTATTCTGCTTGCAAGGAAAACATTTTAGAGATTCACCAGGGAAATGAATCAGCCTCACTACTCATTTTAGAAATGCAACAAAATTTGTAACTCCTGAGCAATCTTTAGTGATCCTATTGATATTTCTACCTGTTCAAACAATTGTGTTGACACCAACAAGGCAGTGAAGATGTTTCTAGGATGGTGCTTAAAAGCTAGTGCTCTGGAATCAAAATTGCCAAGTTCGAATTCTGCCTCTGACACCAGCTTACCTCTCTACACCTTAGTCTCCTTATCTGTAAAATGACAATAATATTATTGTCTACTTCGCAGGGTTCTTGTTAGAATTAAATGAAATAATCTATATAAAATTTCTTAGCATGGTGTCTATCACAAATGAGTTTTATATATGATCAATACCACTTCACTAATGCAGGGGACCTCTTCATTTCCTTCAGGTCCAGAAATGATTACTCCATCAGACTTCACTGCGTTTGACAAGCTAACACCTACGACAGGTTTGGAATGTGAGGTATGACTGAGTAATCTCTTCAGCTATTTGTCATTTCCTTATTGTGTCTATTCATGTTTCTGTATCACTATCCAGATGCTATTAAACTTCTTTTGGTATGCTCTCTAGTCTTTCTTTGCTAAATTAAATAAGCATTACATTTTAACAATTTTATTTCCTTAACTGTCAGATATTTCTTATTAATTAGACTCTGGTCACACTAAGAAAAACAAATACAATGCAAATGAAGTCTTAAGGATGATTCCTTAATAGTAGTAATTGTGTGATAGTTAGTTGTAATAATAATTATGTGTGATAACTTAATACTTTTATTTATTGATTTATTAGTTGGATAATTTATTAACTTAATAATAATTATGTTTTTTTAATAATTCTTTAATGATAATAATTCTTTATAATAATAAAGAGTATATTGTGGGCTTCTCTTTGGGCATTCAAAAATATTTATTAAGCAGCTACTATATGCCAGGCACAGTGCAAGATGACAAATATATACTAGTAAGCAAAAAAAGATAAGGTCATTGAATCCCAGAGCTAGTAATTGTCTGGCTGAAACTTGTGAAATTATCTCCTTACTCCAAATATGCTACTTGTTCTGATAAACCAATGATTTATTCAACCAGTATTTATTTAGCACTATTTCTGGCTAGGAACTATTCAGGTACCATAAATAAAACAATATAAAAGCAGGCAAAAATTCCTGCTTTTATGGAGTTTACATTTTATTGGATTCTGAAACAGCCAATAAGCAAAATAAATTACCAAGTTATGTAAAATTCTAGAGATTGCTGCTCAGGAGAAAAATAAAACTATTTTCAATGAAATGATCCTCACTGAGAAAGTGACTGTTACTTTAGAGCAGAAAATCTGAAGAAGTGAAAGAGTGAACCACGCAAAGAACCAGGGCAACAGCATTCCAGGCAGAGGGGCCAGCCAAGTGCAAAAGCCCTGAGCTGAGAATGTACCTAACATCTTAAAACAATAAAAGAATAGCAAGGAGTAAAATAGTATGGAGTAAAATAGTAGGAAATAAATTAGATTATGTAATAATAGTAGGAAATAGTAGGAAATAAACTAGATTATGTAAGGCCTGGTGGATGATTGTGAAGACTGTGGCTTTCATTCTAAATGACACAGGAAGAGAAAAGGGAGATTTCTGAGCAGAGGAATTATATGATCTGATCTGTTTCAGGATCATTTTAGCTGCTGTGTTGAGAGTAGGGTGTAAAGAGATAATAGAACCAGTTAGGAGGCTACTGCAGGAATTTAGGTAAGAGATTGATGGTGATCTGGACCAGGTGATAGCACTGGAGATGGTGAGAAATGTCTGGGTTCTGGATCTATTCTGAAGGTAGAGGCTACAGAAATTGCTGAAGAATTAGATGTGAGGTGTGAATGAAAAAGAGGCATTAAGGATTCTAAGAGTTTTGCCTTGAACAACTGAAGGATAAAGTTGGCATTAATCAGGATGGGGAAATTGTGGGAAGTGAAGGTCTGGGGTGGGTATAGCCAGGAGTTCAGTTTTGCCACGTAAAGATTAAGATTCCTCTTAGACATCAAAAAGCTTTGGGTATAGAGATCTGGTGAACACAAGTGGAGTTTAGGGCAGAGATCAAGTTAAGATGAAATTTTTATAATTCTCAGTGGATAAAGGGTATTTAAAATTGTGGTTAGATGAGATCACAAAGGGATTGAGTGAAGACAGGGAAGAGAGAAGGGCCACTACAACTTCAACAGATTGAGAAACAATGACAAACATGCAAAGGATAGTAACCACTGAAATAGGAGAAAATGGAGGAGATTGTAGGTGATCTGGAAGCCAAGGAAAGAAAATATTAAGGAAGATGGTGTAATAAGCTATACTAAATATGTTAACAGGTCAGCTAGATGAGGTCTGAGAACTGATCATTGAATTTAGCAATGTGGAGTTCAATGGTGACCTTGTTAAAGATTCTTTCAGTATAGTGGAAGGTATAGATTCTTTAGGTGGTTTAGGTGTTGTTTAGGCGTTTTAGTTTTCTTCTATCTCCTTTCATTTTCTGGGAGTTGATACAACTTATACACAGAAAATTTTGCAAGACTGAACTTGACTATTTGCCTACTTTTGGCTTTTAAATTGAGAAGTCCTCTCTTAATAGTCTCACTATTTAGAAAACTTTTTACCCTCTCTTATCCTTGTTTTTTATCATGTATAACACTGGAATGATAGAAACTGACCCACGAAATTTAGGGAGAATTAAATGAAAAAGCTACTTTATTAGTGCATGATATATAATAGGTGCTAAATAGATGTTAATTTTTCTTCCTCCATCCCCTGAGATGCAGTATAGAGTAGTGGTTAAGAGCACTGGTTTTCAGAGCAACAATGCCTGGATTTAAGTTCTGACTCTACTATTTACTAGCTATGAAACTCGGGGCAAGTTAATTTGACCTTAAACCTGATTTTCTATCTATGAAATAGGGAAAAATATTAGCTCCTACCTCAGAGGGTGTTTTTGTGGGAATAAAATGGACTAATTAGAACAATGTCTGGAGCATAATAAATGTTATATTATTTATCATTGCTACAGTTATTACTATAATTTATATAGAATGTAATTTATAAAAAAATCTACCACTTATTTATTTTTTATTTATTTATCTAGAAGTCTGTGAGCTACATATAAAAAGTAATTTATAATGATTCTATCCAGGTGCTGTCAAACTGATATCACATTTGATTTTTAATGAAAAATTTGGATAATACTAAGTTGTAATTTTTTTAAACTGACATTAACAGAAGTCTTAATCATATACTAGCTTTATACAACATAATATGAAAGGTTGACTGCCACTGTATAAGTCTGCTTGCAAAACACTAATCTAGTCAATTTAGGACAAGACTTCAGTTTACTCAGAAGTTGGGTATCTGGGCAATTCTGATAATCAAATCAATATTAAGGTAGAGTTTAAATGAAGTTCATACTGAGTATTTCAGAGAGGATACCTCAACAAAAAGCTGTAGTGAAATTTTAATTGTTCATCTTTCAAAAGCTTTTGTATTTAGGAAATGTACACTATAAGCAATGTGAATGGGAAGTTTAAAAATTAATTTAAAACATTAGTTGAAAATGGAAAAATATGCATTAATTTTCTTTTTTATTAACAGCCTCAACAATTTGATCCTGTTTATAATTGTACCCAATATATATGCCTTAATATGGAATGGAAGTTGTACAACTGGTCTCTTAATTGCCCAAAGGACATAGAAGTGCCTGACTGTGGTTTCCGGGGAAGACCTGTTCAAGTGAACAGCGATATTTGCTGCCCTGAGTGGGAATGTCCGTGTAAGTCTGCATTCCTTACATGGCAATCAATTTTTAATTGGGGGAGATTATTATTTTTTTTGAAGCAATCACCTCATCAAGACAAAGTTATTGTTGAACTTTCTTCATTTGATTTATGATTTTGATTCCCAGTAACTTTTAGAGTTGCTTTTTGTCAAACATAAGGAGACTAATTTAAAAGATGTTTATAAAGGAGCAGTTATTACTGTAATACAAATAATTAGTTAATAGACTAAATCTACTCTCTACCACTTTTTAGGTCGGTGTTCCATGTTGTCAGAACTCAGCATTATTACATTTGATGGAAATAATGCAGCATTGTATAGTATGGCTTCTTATATCTTAGTAAGAATTCCTGGGGAAGTTATAGTTGCTCATATTGAAAAATGTTCCATGAATCAGGTAAGTCATAATCTATTCTTTTGTCATTTCTTCATAAATCTAGCAGCAGAAGTATGTTGCAACCTTAGGTATTCCCAGAGTAAGAAAGGACTCAACAACTCACTGAGATTTATCTTCTGGTACTTAAAACAAAACGTGTTTCATGTGAATATATTTAGAGGCATATAGTATTAATCCAAATAATGTTTTTAAAAGTCAAGTAATGTATTTTTTCTAAATGTTTTTTCCGGATACTTTTTTTTTCAGAATGGAAACTCATTTAAAAAGCTAGTGAGTATCTGCAAAATGTCTAGTGAATTCCTTATGTTTATTGCTAAAATTATGTTTAACTCCATAAAGTTTCAATTTTCTTTCAAATTAAGGCTTCCTCTGGAAGAACCTCTGGACTTTGTTTTAAGAAGTTAAATTTGACCACATCTCTGCATAAAGTACTTGTCAATCGGGCAGCAAGAAAGGTAGGAACACAAAGTTAAAGCATATCCTCATAATGGATGAAATTGAGAAATTATATAAGCACACTTATTTCCAAAAAGAGGGGAAATTAAACATATCAGTGGACTTTCATTGCTATGATGTCTAATCATTCTTTTCATGGACAGTTTAAAATGTGTTTCATACTATTATATGTCTCCTACCATAACATGCCAACTGTTGCAAGTGTTTCTCCCCTTTTGAGGTTAACTGAAACAGCCATGTTAAACATGCTAAAGCTCTCTTGGATAATATGAGTGGCCAGGCTTCTTAGTGTCAGAGTTAATGTTTAGTGTTTCAAATTAGACAAAGTGGAAATGATGTGAAAGAGAGGATCATAAGGTTGCAAAGGGTAGCAGCCAAGAATACCCAAAGGAAGACTACTGAGAGAAAAACAGATGGAAAGAGTAGTTTTGAAATGTTGACACCATTAATTGATAGCTTAAAAAAAATGAAGGAATATTTAAATTTATTGAAATGAACTGAAGAAGAGCAATGCATCATTAAAAAGTTGGAAAGGAGCCATTTGATTTTACAGGAAAAACCTTTATCCAAAGGAATTATATTTACCAAATAGGAGTGAGTTATAAGCTGGATGCTTCACTCAGATCTACATGGTCTCTCAAAAATATAAAAAAATAATTTATAAAGATTTTGCTCAAAATGGCTGAGATGTTATACGCTTTCTGGAAATCTGTTAGCACAGGCCATACATTCTGGACTGGAAACAGTGTTAAAGCGAGCCTAAAATGCAGTAAGATATCAGAAAGTTTAATTTTAAGGCAAACTTAAAATATATGAATGTGTTACTTTTTTGGACACGAGAATTTCTATATATACCTTTGATTTTAATGAGGTTGGTATATTAACAGGAAGTGGGTGGGAAATTAAACTCAAACCTGGTCCGTGCTGTTGTTGTGAATGTTTGGTTGGAAGGGCTTATTTTTGGCCTCAGCTGAACTGATGGCTGGTGATGTATTCAGTTGAAAATTTATTAACTTAAAAAATCATTTAGTGAGTTTATGTGATAAAATGACACAGGTCCTGATCTCAAGTAACTTGCAGTTGTGTGTGGGGTGCATAAATGTAATTATCTGCCAATTAAAAGGAAGTAGGAGCTATAGTGATAGAGTGATGACCAAGATACCATGGAAACAGAGATACAGGTCATTTAAAAATGCAGTTTATAGGAGGGTCAAGTGGATATTTTTGGAGGAGGTGACACCTAAGATAAATCTTAAAGAATGAGTAGAAATTAACCAGGCAAAGAAGGCTGTTTCAGCTTGAGTGTGGCAAGAGGAGGAAGATATAAAGATGAGAAATTGGATGGTTAGTCAGATAGAACTCTGAGAAATTTACTGCTAGTTACCGCTCATGGTTCCATGTCATCATTGTTATTTAAAGCACTGTTTTCAAAGTAAAAATCCTTGGATTCCTTATATTAGTATTACCAAGAAAACGTGTTAAAAATATAAGATCTAGGATCCAATCCAAACCTTGGAAGTAGAATTTTGGTAATCTTAATCTTTACCAAGCTTCACAGATGGTTATTATGAACATTATAATTAAACAAACACTGATTTAGAAGATTAAATAGAGGACCCAGATTAAAGAAAACATCCTGAAAAAAACTTTATTATCTTTAATTTATATTAGGAGGTAATGGTATAATCAACATATATTGGGGGAAACATAAAAAAGCATATATAACTTAGAAGAAAGTTAGGTTTTGAAGAGAATAAAGGGCAATGAGGTTAGAACAAATATTGACTATAGCAAGACAGCAAAAGAACAATAAAAGAATTTAGGAGTTGTGAGAAACTGGCAGCAGCAGAGAAATAGATTTTTAAGCATTGAAAAATAGTTTACATTAAATCAGAAGAAATGGAATAATCTGAATTTTCCTAATTTTTATGAGTGTATATTAAAACATAAACATTGTTCTAATAGGTGTAAATGTATTATGTAATTTTAGGTAGAAGTGGATTCTATTGCTGTACCTTTGCCTTTTTCAAATCAAGATCTGTCCATAGAGGATTCTGGTTCAATGTATGTGATTACTACTCCAGCTGGACTAATCATAAAGTGGGCTCATCTTACAGGGATTGTAGACATTCATTTTGGCTCTCAATTTAACTTGTCATCCTACACAGAAGGACTTTGTGGTGAGCACTGCTTTTCAAATCTCTATTTCTTCTTCTTTTTTTTCTGTTCACATTCCACCATCTTGACCCCTCTTACCCCATTTTTTGGGTTGGAAAAGTGATGTTAACTTTCAGTTCCCCATGTGAATGCTGAAGGAAGCAATGTCTTTCCATAAATGGACTTAGAAGCAAGAAATAACAGTTCAACTTGGGTATTTTATGGAAATATATGCTTACCACTGTTTCTACAATACTGTTTGTATTCCTACTAGCTCATCTTTATTAAGCATTAATGAAGTGTCAGGCATTATTTTACATACTTTAACTCATTTAATTCTAACAGTAGCCTCAAGTAGGCACTAGTGTTAATTTATAAGTGATAAAAATGAGGCATAGAATGATTAAAGACTTAAATAACTTTGTTTCTTATTTTTTTAAGTTTGAAATCAAAGAAAACTTAGTTAAGTCATCTTGAAAGTTATATACAGGGAACACAATGTTCTGAATATTAGTCCCAGTTTTCTTATGAAGTGTAAAGCCCAAATGTACCTTTACACTTAGGTTCCATAAGTGTAACCTAAGTGTAAAGGTACATCTTACACTTCCTTATCACAATATGTTACATAGATACATAGTGATAAGCCAAAGGAAACAAATTAGAAATATCTCTAGGTACATAACAAAATAAAAAGAACAGTTCTGGCTCTGGTGTCTGCCTGAGCTATCCCCTTTACAGATGTTTAAGTGAACATCAGTTTTCTTATCTTTAAAATGGGAATAGTAAAATCTACCTTCAAAATTGTTGTTAGAGTTGAATGTGAAAGTTAATGTAAAACACTTAACACATTGCTTAATACAGTCAATAAATATTAGCTTAGTACAAATACATCTATTTTAAACTCACTAAATATTAATTGAGTAAAAGTTAATGGATCAGCTTCTGAGTGTCTGGCATTATGCTTGGTGCTGACAACTCAAAACAAATAGACCAAGTCCTTGCTCTCAACAAATTATATGAAATGCCCAAATTTCTTCTTCAAAAATGTAAAGCATTTAGTGGAAAGTTTGACTAAAATGGTTTACAATTTCCTTGCCTGTTTAGAGCATGCTAAACATAGCACAGACTTCTATGGTGACCAGGTTATCATTGTGGAAATAGTTATTATGTATACATGGTATTGGGTATACATAATAACCCAATAGATATTATTGAGTAATAACTCAGGGATTTGGGGAATGCACATTTTCTCTTCTGATTTATCACTTCTGTGTGCTATAACTTCTGCTTGATTTTCATGTTTGTTTGGTTTTTTCCTCTACTGTCAGCTCATGCTTTTATGGAGACAGTCTGCTAACTGGATTCTTAACTAATCACTATAGAGAAGGGGCTAGGGTCACCTTTTTGCTAACAAGGGTCACCCCCTAAACTTCCTGACCTCCACAATGGGAGAGCGGTGGTTTGTTAAAAGGACAGCAGGGTGCTGGCTGATTTGAGTTGTAGTGGACAAGAGTGTGACCCAAACTGAGTATGGACACCAGAATGGGAGGTCTATATTGACAACTTGTTCTACATAGCACTGTGAAGTCTGCAGGAGTGGTGGCTGGAGTTGCAATGAAAACATATTTTTACTACCAATACCTCTTCCCAGAAGAGTTTAGACTTTAAACATAGCTGATTTACAGTATAGTTCACTTAACTTGAGTTTTATTTATTTATTTATTTTTTTGCACTGTACTCAGTCTCCTGTATATTTACAAGTGTGGGGCAACTATGGCAGCAGAAACCTTTATTGATCTTGTTATAATTGCTTGAGGATTAAGATTTGATACTTGAAAAAAATGTTTAACTCATATCTTTTATAGCTAGGAGCCTTGGGAATTAAGAAAAAATTATGTCTTAAAGTAGGGTACGATTCAGGTAAGTTATGATCAGGGTCCTAGGCCCATTTCTCTGTACTTCCCTTGGCTTTTCACTTCACTAGATAAAAAGCAAGCTCTGTCCTCAGTTTGGCTTCCCTGAAGGAAGCTAGAGGCTATAGCAGGTCACAGCATCGCAGCCATCAATCGGCCATGTCATTGCAAGCAAGAGAGATTGTCTATGTCCTAGAATTCCCCAGGTCAAGTCCTGAGCTTAACAATGGTTGTTCTAATGTTGAACAAATCTATGTGTCTAAGTGACTGCCACAAGCTGACTGGTTTATGCCTGGATTACCTGTAACAGTTGTTAATGAAAGGGAGTAAGGCTTACCTTTATGCTTACCAGGGCCCTCTGCTGGAGTGGTGTCATGTGCTAGGTAATGGGGCAGAGATAGTTCCTGAAGAGAAAAATTTAATGTTTTCAGGCAGGGTTTTCCTAGGGGAATAGATGCTTAGGAGGCAATCACAAAATGTCTACTATTCTGGGGAATACCCTGTCAGATTTAAGAACTAGTTCTTAAATTAGGAGATAGTGGTGATAGTGGAAGAGTGTAGGGACAGAATCAATCTCCTCTTTCTTCTTCTATGATCTTTTCACATATCTTGACTTCTAGGATTATAATTTCTTTCTTATCTGGTTAAGACAGTTCTACACTATTTTATCAAAGAATCAGACACATAATTTAAAAAAAAATCCATCAACGTTAAAGTCATAGGACATAAATTTGGCGCCTGATTCAGTAAATAATTTATTCATTTTAAATCAGTTATTGAGATGATTTATTTCTGCTGCCTATATTTGGTTTAAGTGAAAAAAATTTTCCTTCTAAATGTCACACATCTTTTTAGGAATTTGCAATGAAGATCCAGATGATGATCTAAGGATGCAAAATGGCACAATCATTACGAATATGGAAGACATAGAATTATTTATTGAGAGCTGGGAAATTGAGAAATCATTTGAAGTAACAACGAGAAGGCCTGTTAGAAATTGTACTGAGCACGACTGCAGTCACTGCATTGAGTTATTAAATAGAAGAGTTTTCATCCCATGCCATAATGAAGTAAGTTGAAAGCAACCATAAATCAGAACTGTCATGTTAGACATGTTGAGAGTAAAAGCCAATAAATTCTTGTTCTTGCCATGATGTTCTTCTGCTGAGAATAGTTTATCCCCAAACCTCCTCTCAGTACACTTTGGAATTTAAAATCATTTACTGTTTATTGACTTATAGAAAGGAAGGATAATTATCTTTTCCCCCCATGTTTCTTTTTCTGAACTATATCTACAGCTTTCAAGAAAAATGAAATTTTTTCCTATGAATAAATGCCTCTAGGAGAAAGAGATGAATGCCATTTGATAACCCAGTATAGAAACCAAGACAGTGAGGCTTTAATCAATTCCTGGCCTCTTAGGTGCATACTTGTAATAGAATCTGTCATATATTCAATTTAATTGTTCTTTATTAGTCTTTAGGTGACTAGTAGATATTTTAAATAATCTGCATCGTTAAAAAAAGATCTGTTGTTAGAGACAAAAGACAGACAAATACATCATTTCGTGTCTCATTAAATGAAAAGTTAGTGAGATCAAGTACCTACTAGGCACTGTGTTAAACTCCTATGATACAAAGATGAGTAAGACCCTCTCCTTGCTCTCAAAGAGTCTAGAAGGAAGGCAAGTCTGTGAACAGATTAATCACAATATACAATATGGAGATGCATAGGAGCCCAAGTCGGGAGAAGACTTCCCAGAGTTTCAGACATCTTAATTATTTAGAAGGATGAGTTTGCCAGGAGAGAAGAAGGAGGAAGGGAGACCTAGGCCAAGAAAACAGTATGACAAGAGCAGGGTTGCTGGAAAAGGCCATGTTAGGAAAACACTGAAATAGCTTAGTGCAAGACTTACGGAGGGGCGAAGTCTGAGAAGGAGAGTGAGTGAATTGTCAAAGCAGAAGGAGTTCACTCTAGGACTTTCTGTGTTCGACCACCAAGCGTAGATGCCGTAGTTCTCAGCCTGCCCTCTATGAGTTCTCTGAGGGAAAAGACAAAGGATATGAAGTCATGGGATAAAAATGGTGTATCTTTCTGGAGCTTCAGTTTTACTCAGAGATTTGCAACAAAGTAAGTTTTAAATGTTTACATTTTAAAATGCATGCATATAAAAATGAAAAAAATAGCAAATACTTTTTAACTCATTTCAGTGTCATTGTAATCTGTCTTTTTAAAGCATAAGGACTTTCAAAAATTGCATTTTTAACTGGGAACTTAGAAGGTTTATTACATCAGGAAACTTTTCAGCTTGACTATTCAAGGCATAGTGAGGAACACAGGGTACCATTTAGTCTATAATAGCTCCAGCTTTCCCTTAGGTTCCTCCCAGTGAATTTGATGGTAAAAGAAAGGAATGCTTGACATTTCATTTTTCCGCTTCTAATCTTCATCCTCATTTGCAAATCTCCACATAGCGGGCAGATGATCTTTTGAAAATGGAAACATGATTGGATTATTTCTCTACCTAAAATCTTCAGTGTCTTTTAAACTATTTTTTAAATTAATTAATTAATTTATTTCTGGCTGTGTTGGGTCTTCGTTTCTGTGCAAGGGCTTTCTCTAGTTGCGGCGAGTGGGGGCCACTCTTCATCGCGGTGCGCGGGCCTCTCACTATCGCGGCCTCTCTTGTTGCGGAGCACAAGCTCCAGACGCATTGGATCTTCCCAGACCAGGGCTCGAACCTGTGTCCCCTGCACCGGCAGGCAGATTCCCAACCACGGCACCACCAGGGAAGCCCCCTTCAGTGTCTTTCACTTACCCTTAAAATATGCTCTAAATTTATCAGGGCTTATAATTTCCTCTATGCTTTGGCCTGCCTACTTTTCCAGCTTCCTCTTGTGCTACACTTTTCTTACTGGCTAAGCTCCAGGCATTTCAGTCTCCTTTCAACTGTTGCACTATTTCACGGTTTTTCCTGCAAATGGGCTTTTATGCTTGCAGTGTCCTAAGCTAGAATACTTCCCTCCTGTGATCTGTTTTAGCATGGTGACTCCTCTTGATTCAACACATAGGCTTTAACTATGAGATCCACAAGGCAGAGAACAGGTCTGTTTTAGTCACCTTTATATTCCTCATGAATAGTACAGTGCCTGATATATAGTTAGATGCTCAATAAACTGTGAAAGGATGCATAAATGAATGGATGAATGGAGGATACAGGAGAATCAGCTTTTGTGGGTTTAGTAGAGAAGGGTTACAATTTTTTTTTATATTGGAAAAATTAAGTCATGTGGGACTTCAAGGCTAAAATACCCAGAAAAAATTTGAAGCTATTCTAGATCTCAGAGGAGACCAGTTGAAGCCAGAGGTCAAGTTTGGGGAGTTATTAGTATATAGAGTTTTTAAAAATAACAGTAACTCATGTACGATGTGCCGGAGTCTGCTCTCTATACTTTCCATATATTAGCTCACAGCAATCTTAAGTAGTAGTAGGTTTATTATTAACTCTGTTTAACTTATGAAGAAACCAAGGTGAAGATGTAAATGCCCAAGATGGCAGTAGAAACTGTGGGAATGGGTGAGCCCAGGAAGAGTGTTTGTAGTGAGTAGACAGGGCAATCAAGGAAGGGGTCTAGACAAATACTCAGAATGAAGCAGGAAGAGGAGACAGCAATGAACAGATGGAAAGGCAGCAGAGTGTGGTGCTCTCAGTCAAGGGAGAGGGTTTTAAGACACAGGGGGCGTGCATGGCATCATACGCCTCTGAGAGGTTGGCGAGGTTTAGAATATCAGGGTGTTCCCTGGATTTGACAAGTAGGGGGCTCTTGATGATCATAGCAAGTATTCCATGAAAAGTGAAATGGTTGGAAACTGAGGAGATTCAACAGAGGAGACTAAAAAGGAAGTAATATCTTAGTTTTTATAGCTATGGACCTTGAAGAAAAAATGATAGGATATGAAAAATATTAAGTATTTTTATCTGACACTTTGACCTGTGTCCAAATTTAACATCTGAATGTAGATGCTTAGTATGTTTGCTGAATAAATGAGCAGAGAAAAATTGGAGTGAATGTTGTTACAAGTTAAATTATTTAGATTTCAGATATCTCTAGATCAAAATGAAACATAATCTGTAGAAAAAATGAGTTTCTAATTAAGTTGAGGCATGACAAATTACATAAATTATTTGACCAATGTTCAATATTAGTACACGATTTTTTGAGAAGCATTTATAACCTCATTTAATGGGCAGTGCCATGTATCATTACAGAAAGCTTTAGGAGCTTCCAGTTTTATCTGCAATAGATCAAAGTCTTATTCGGTATATAGAAAACATGATTGTAACCCAAAATGTAATATCAGAAATAGGTTTTTGCTAGGTCCACATACTCTGTTTCTTTTCCATCTTTATAAGATAGATTTATGTAGATTAGTACAGACAATATTTATCTTATCTAAAACTGTGTGTTTAAAAAATTATAAATTCAGAGGTGACATCTAATATTATGAAGCTTTGAAAATCTAAGGTCAAAGAGGAACTATAATGAATATTAACTTGCTACCTTTTGATTCTCCAAATAATTTAGTCTAGCTTAGGGCCTTCAGAGAAATAAAACAACATAACTTATCCCAAGGCACAATGTATCTCTAGGTTTCACCACAAGACTTTTGTGAAAAGATGTGGATCAATTATACCTATTTTTGGAACTATGAATGTGATGCCCTTTCTGCATATGTGGCTCTATGTAACAAGTTTGACATTTGCATTCCGTGGAGAACACCTGATTACTGCTGTAAGTAGTACACTTCAAACAATATTTTCCAACACTCAAATAACAGTCCAGTTTTTTGCATTCACTTCTTTCTTTTCCTTTTCATCACAAAATCATTTTTTTAAATTCATTTATTTATTTATTTTTAGCTGTGTTGGGACTTCGTTGCTGCATGCGGGCTTTCTCTAGTTGCCACAAGCGGGGGCTACTCTTCGTGGCAGTGCGTGGGCTTCTCATTGCAGTGGCTTCTCTTGTTGTGGAGCACGGGCTCTAGGCATGTGGGCTTCAGTAGTTGTGGCACGTGGGCTCAGTAGTTGTGGCTCATGGGCTCTAGAGCGCAGGCTCAGTAGTTGTGGTGCACTGGCTTAGTTGCTCCGCGGCATGTGGGATCTTCCGGGACCAGGGATCGAACCTGTGTCCCCTGCATTGGCAGGCGGATTCTTAACCACTGCGCCACCAGGGAAGTCCACAAAATAATTTTGTAAGAATAAAATGAATGTAAATGTAACCTCTAGTTAGGTCTCCCACTTAAGCAACTTCTGTTTTTATCCTGATCTAAATTTAAAGCAAGGGTGGGGGTCAAAAAGGTGGAGTAGGAAGACGTTGAACTCACCTTCTCCAACAGACATACCAAAATTACAGTTACTTACAGGGAAACCATCTATGAGAATGACCTGAACACTAGCAGAAAAGATATTCCACAGCAAAAGTCATAAAGAAGGAACACCACCAAGATGGGCAGGAAGGGCAGAGATGCGGTATAGTCAGGACCCACACCCTTTGGTTAGTGACCTATAAACAGGAGGTATATCACAATTGTAGACGTCCTTCCTAAGAAGTGAGGGGTCCAAGCCCCACATTGTCCTCCCCAGCCTAAAAGTCCTGTACCAGGAAGATGAGTCCTCAGAACTTCTGGCTTTGAAAACCAGCAGGGCTTATGTTTGGGAGAACTGGAGGGCTATAGGAAACAGAGACTCTGCTCTTAAAGGGTGTGCATAAATGCTCCAAGTCCCAGGGCAGAGGAAGTAGTTTGAAAGGTCACTGTGTCAGAACCACTTGCTGATCTTGGAGAGCCCACTGGAGAGGCAGGAGGCAACTGAGACTCGCCCTGGGGATGGAGATGCTGGCAGCATCCATTTTTGGGAGCTTATTCTACTGCAATAACACTGGTGCTGGCAAAAGACTGTTTTGGAATCCTCCCACTAGCCTATTAGTTCCAGGGGCTTCTCTGCCCTCCAGTGGGTCAGCACCAGCTGCAAGCCCTCCAGGCTGTGCAGACAGCCATGCAGAAAGCCTACCCCACCCTCCAGGGGCCCCCAGTCACTGCGGCATTGCAGCCAACCAGGCCAGGGGCCAGCCCTGCCTACCAGTGCACCCACAGTAGTTGGCACTGCCACAACAGAAGCGTGCACACAGCCTACATGGGGGGAACTGCTAGAGCATGCAGCTCTGGTGACCAGAGAGGAGTGTGCCCTCACAACAAAAACCAGAGCAAGACACCAAAGAAAAGAAAATTACAGGCCAGTACTACTGAGGAACATAGATAACAAAACTCCTCAACAAAACATTAGTAAACTGAATTCAGCAGCACATTAAAAGGATCATATGTCATGATGAAGTGTGATTTATCACAGGGATGCCAATGATGGTTCAGTGTCTGCCAATCAGTCAGTGTGATAAACCACATTACCAAATTGAAGAATAGAAATCATCTCAATAGGTACAAAAAAAGGTTTCTGACAAAATTCAACATCCACTTATGATAAAAATCTCTCAATAAAGTGGGTACAGAGGGAGCATACCTCAATATAATAAAGACCACATATGAGAAAACTACAGCCAACATCATACTCAATAGTGAAAAGCTAAAGGAGTTCCTCTAAGATCAGGAAAAAAACAAGGATACCCACTCTCACCACTTTTATTCAGCATAGTATCAGAAGTCCTAGGCACAGCAGTCAGACAAGAAAAAGAGATAAAGGTGTCCAAATTGGAAAGGAACAAGTAAAACTGTCACTGTTTGCAGATGACATAATACTATACCTAGAAATCCTAAAGACACCACCAAAATCTATTAGAACTAATAAATGAATTCAGTAAAGTTGCAGGGTACAAAATTAATATACATAAATCTGTTGTATTTCTGTACACTAATAACAAACTACCAGAAAGAGAAATTAAGAAAACAATCCCATTTACAACTGTATCAAAAATAACAAAATACCTAGGAATAAATCTAACCAAAGAAGTAAAAGACTTGTACTTGGAAAACTATAAGACATTGATAAGAGAAATTGAAGATGACAAAAACAAATGGAAACATGCCATGCTCATGGATTGGAAGAATTAATATTGTTAAAATTATCATTTACCCAAAATAATCTAGAGATTCAATGCTAACCCTATCAAAGTACCAAAGGAATTTTTTACAGAACTAGAACAAATAATTCTAAAATTTGTATGGAAACACAAAAGACCTCAAATAGCCAAAGTAATCTTGAGAAAGAAAAAAAAAGCTGGAGGTATCACCTCCCCTGATTTCAAACTATACTACAAAGCTATAGTAATCAGAATAGTATGCTACTGGCACAAAAACAGACACATAGATCAACAGAACAGAATAAAGAGCCCAGAAATAAAACCACACTTATATGGTCAATTAACCTATGACAGGAAGCAAGATGTATTTGGGGAAAGAAAGCCTCTTCAATAAATGGTGTTGGTAAAACTGGACAGCGGCATGCAAAAGAATCAAACTGGACTACTTTCTCAAACCATATACAAAAATAAACTCAAAACAACTAAAGACTTAAATGTAAGCCCTGAAACCATAAAATTAGACGAAGATATAGGTAGTATGCTTTTTTGACATCAGTCTTAGCAATTTTTTTTGAATATGTCTCCTCAGGCAAGGGAAATAAAAGCAAAAATAAACAACTGGGACTAAATGAAACTAAAAAGCTTTTGCACAGCAAAGGAAACTATCAACAAAATGGAAAAGCATCTTAGTGAATGGGAGAAGATGTTTGCAAAATATATGTCTGCTAAGGGGTTAATATCCAAAATATCCAAAATACTCATATAACTCAACATCAAAAAACAAACAACCCAATTAAAAAATGTGTAGAAAAAAAAAATGTGTAGAGGATCTAAATAGACATTTTTCCAAAGAAGGCATACAGGTGACCAACAGACACATGAAAAGGTGCTCAATATCACTAACCATCAGAGGAATATAAATCAAAACCACAATGACATACCACCTCACACCTGTCAGAAAGGCTGTCATCAAAAAGACAAAAATAACAAGTGTTGGTGAGGGTGTGGAGGAACGGCAACCCTCCTGCACTGTTTGTGGGTTTGTAAACTGGTACAGCCACTATTGAAAATAGTATGGAGTTTCCTCAAAAAACTGGAAATAGCATATGGCCCAGAAATTTCACTTTTGAGTATTTACCTGAAGAAAACAGAAATACTAACTCAAAAAGAAATATGCACCCCTATGTTCATTGCAGCATTATTCACAATAGCCATGAAATGGAAACAACCTAAGTGCCCATCTATAGATAAATGGATAAAGAAGAAGTGGTATATATACAATGGAATACTACACAGCCATAAAAAATGAAATATGGCCATTTGCGACAACATGGGTGGATCTAGAAGGAATTACGCTAAGTGAAATATGTCAGACAAAGAAAGACAAATACTGTATGATCTCATATATGGAATCTAAAAAACAAAACAAACAAAACAAAAATAGATTCATAGATAATAGAGAACAAATGGGTGGTTGCCAGTGGGGAGGGGTGAAATAGGTGATAGGGATTAAGAGATACAAACCTCCAGTTATAAAGTAAATAAGCCTAGGTGATTTAATATACAGCATAAGGAATATGGTCAGTAACATTGTAATAACTTTGTATGTGGACAGATGGTTGCTAGACTTATTGTGGTGATTATTTCATAATGTATGCAAGTGTCAAATCACTATGTAGTACACCTGAAACTAACGTAATATTGTATGTCAACTATATTTCAATTTGAATAAATGAATGAATGGATTTAAAGTAGGCCTCAATTCTCCCAAAAGAAAACCTAGTCCACAAATGTTAGTTAGCAAAATAGATTGAAATATTGAAGAAATCACAGAGGTTTGAAGGGGATTTTAATCTTATATCCTACAGCACACTTTGCTGGTCCTCATTCAACCTGCCTCTCTTTCCCATGCTTGTCCTTACACGTTGTATGTGGAGAGGTTGGAGATTTTTCTTCCCCCTTTTCCTTCTTCCTAACATAATATCTACATCCTAGAAACCAATCTTTCTGGCTTTCTTTGATTAATATCTAGGTTCAATATTTTGCCAGATACATGTTTGTATTTCCTTTTTCTTTTATATTTATCCTTTACCCATTTTTATACATAGGGCTCAAGCTTTCTCATCAAGTTATAACTTTTCATACAAATTTTTTATTAAACTTTTCAACAATCTTGGGCACATTTTACCAAAAATATTGTTAATTTAATTATAATCATTCAATGGTAAAAGATTTTCAAAATGAATGTTACTAAAATGCTCAAAATAAAAGGTTTTCATCCCCCCCCCAAAAAAAGAATAAAATGCACAGATAAAGAATAATATATCATAGACACCAGTTACATGACTCCACTTCAGAAATAAAGCAGCTCCTGGTGTGCTCTCTCCTATCCCTTTCCTCTCCCTACTCCCCCAGAGGTACTCACTATTCAAGAGTGGGGTTACTTGATTCACTGGGAACATACAACATCTTCAGTTTTACTATTACAATCGTTCTCTACTGAGATGTTACAAATTTACACCTCCACCAGCTGCATGTTCATTTTTTAACGGTATGACTTTTTAAGATCACTGAAAATCA
This sequence comes from Balaenoptera ricei, assembly GCF_028023285.1. Lineage (NCBI taxonomy): Eukaryota > Metazoa > Chordata > Mammalia > Artiodactyla > Balaenopteridae > Balaenoptera > Balaenoptera ricei. The sequence goes on from NC_082648.1 coordinate 67,828,699, forward strand.
ACAAGAATTTTCTGAAACATCATTTAGAAACTGCTCAGCAATGGTAGTTTCTTTTGACAGTGAAGGATTAAGCCTAAATACGCGGGATTTTTCTTTTCTATGACTTGGTTGAGTTGCATATTTAAAACATATTTCTGTGCTTATTCTGTGTGGACTGTTGTATCTCCTCCTACTGCACAGAGCAGTAACTTCATAATAGTTGACTCTATATTTATGCCAACCAAATTTGGGCTGCGTTTTGGTCATATTTATTTGATATAAATCAGATGAATTTTTCCTGCTATAGCATAATACTAGCTGGACACCTGGAAGATGCTCAGAAATACTCATTGATTGTTTTGTTTCTAATTTATAGTTAAGTAATACATGAAATATGGACTTTGAGGAGACTGAAAATGTGCAAAATTTATTTTCAGAAAGAAAACTAACATTTCTTCCTTTTACTAGAATTCAAGTAGGTCACTTTTATCATTAGCAAATTCCACAAATCCTCTATTATTTATAGCTCTGAGTTGCCCAGAGGGGAAGGAATATCAACCCTGCGTGCGACCTTGTGAAGCAAGAACGTGTCTGAACAGATGGTTCTATGGACACTCTTCATGTCTGAATTTAAGAGAAGACTGTGCGTGCAAAAATGGAACCATTCTTCACAGGCCAGAGTCAACTCAGTGCATTCCAGAGAAAGAATGTGGTAAGCAGAGAAGTACAAAATGACATCTTAGGGACCCAGCAAATAAATAATACTTTTTTAGAACTTGGAGAGATGTGCTGAGAAAGATTGATTAAAGGTCATCTAAGTGTTGGAAAGGAAGAGAGTATGTAGTTTGATATTAATATGATTTCAGTTGAAGTTACCAGAATTAGGGGCTTCGGTGGTGATATGTTTTAATCTATACTTATGCCTATAATAACTGGAAAAGAATATGGCAAATAAGAATGAAGAGAATAGTATGTGGACTGAATTGAAAGTTCAATTATTTCATGTATTAATGATTCAGCTTTACCTCTATGAGCCTGAGGTTATGCATCTGTAAAATGGGGAAAATAATAGGACTTATCCCACAAGGTTAGTGTGGGGATACATAAAATAATAGAGTTTTGTAACAGTGCCTAGAGAAAAATAAACACTCAAGAAATTTCAGAAAGTGTTGTTATCTGGGAGAAAACATTGAGTATTTCTACTTTCATTTTCAAACCATTTTATCCTGACACATTGTCTCCGTGGTGGTTGTGGATAAAAAAGGGCCCAACTGAGAAAACTTCAGTACAGTACTTTATCTATCATAGGGCTCATTGTTATGGTCAGAAGTAATGCTAGTAATTCAAGGGAAAGGCAAGTAGAAGTGAAATGCATATATCGTTTCAGAAAAAAGTTTGTGTTTGCCACTGAAGAAAGTATTTGTGGAAGAATTTGAGAATATACATGGTTATATTTGTTTTTAGGGACCTGTGAGATTGGTTTGGTAGTAAATAAAGTAAGAGAAATTCACTGGAGGCTGGGAATATGGTGGTCACTTCATTTATCTTTATTATTCCTTAAAAGAACTACTAGAGGGCCATATTTATCATTATGTAAAACATTCATAATAAAAGTAATAGAGTCACTAAATAATATTTTGCTTGACTACCTACTTTCTACATTTAGATTTTAAAGCTGAAATGTTTTGAATTTTGATATGACAAACATGTTAATGTGAGGTAGAGACTACCTCGTTTTCTAATACCACTCAGTTTTAATAGTTGATATTTTAAAACCAACTAAAATTTATGTTACTAAGTTTGTTCAAGCTAAATAAATTGTATTAACAAGACTTGAATAAAAAATAATTAACAAATCATCTTATTTATAGAAGAGGACATACAAATTTACAGATAGCTGTAGAAGGGAAAAATATTTTCTGTGGACTATAAAAATTTCATTAAAGAAAAATGTAAGCTAGTAGCTGGTGAACAAAAAAGAAGAAGCTGAGAAAGGGTAGATAATGTGACATGTTACCTGTGTCACTGGGCCAAGTCACAGTCTGAAATCAAAACATCACAGCTTGGTTTATTTTCGTGCCCAGGTTCTAAGTAATATAACATTGACTATCTTTTTAAGCGTGCACTGATAGTGAAGACCAGCCTCGAACTGCTGGGGAGGTTTGGAATGGGGGCATTGACGAATGTGCCCTGTACAAATGTTTGGAGAATGGAAGTATTATTCCCATAGAACCTGATTGTGATGAAGAGCCCTCGCCAATTTGTGAACGAGAAGCTGAAGTCGTCCTGGGCTTCTTTGATAAGTGGACCTGCTGTTCAAAGGAAGTTTGCAGTATGTATGCAGGCTGAAGCCTTACAGTCTGTTAATGCCACAAAATATGTTGATATTCTTTGTGAAAAACCAGGGCAGGCATGATGCTTGGTGTTAAAAAAAATGTATGGGGTTAAAGTAACAATGAAAGTATTGCCATAAATGTCACCTACACTTTCTCAAAGCAAGTTTTACCTCATTATAGTTTTGTTGATTTTGCAAACAGACATGCAAAACTCTGGCTATTATCAAATAATAATATTCAGAAATACATGAAGATAAAAGATCTGGGAATCTTTGACTTATGACAATCAGGGGTCAAAGACAACAATAGGTAACCTTAACTCTGCTGCCTTTTCACATATGACCATTCTATGAGCTGAATGGTTTAATTTGTAGTGTAAAAACATGCATAGTGAGAATCATTTCCCTGCTTTGAGTTAGAAACACAGGATTTTAGTTGTGTTCACAAATTTTTTAATACTTCTGTTTATTTCCAGGCTGTGACATGACTTTGTGTGAAACTGCCATTCCAACATGTACAAATAGTCAAAAATTGATCTTTGGCCATAGCCCTCTTTCTTGCTGTCCACAGTACCAATGTGGTGAGTAATTAATTAGGAAAAGTAAGAATGAGGTTCACTGTTCAGAGTAGCGGATTAAATTCACATTTTTGTGTCTACAAGGAAATTTATTATAAAAGATTGTTTGCAGAGCTGTCTTGCTAAAGGTAGCCTTTTAAAAAGCTGCAATTTCTTTATAAATATGTATATATATGAACTTCAAATCTATTTATTATATAAATATATATATATATAATTAACTCATTTTAAAGACCTTAATTTCAGTGGAAATACGTATTTTGAATGTATGTATTTGTATATTTTAAATGTAAATAATTTGCCATTTCCTATATATTTCTGCTAAGATTTTATAGCAGGATATATATATATATATATATATATATATACACACACACAGACACACACACACACACACAGAGATGATTAGTCATACATATGATTAATAGAATGTTATATCTATTTTTAAAATGTCTATTTACATATATTTTATATGTAAAAGTATTTATTTTATATATAAATAACCTGCTATTTCCTATATATTTCCGCTAAGATTAAGATTTTTTTAATGAGCTAATTATCACTAAATTCAAAGAGAACTGAGCCACACTATTTCATTTATTTATTGTCTCACTCTATACACATTTCCAAATATCTCTGGAATGTTTCTGCAGAATGTGACCCATTCAAATGCCCCAAAATTGCAGTGCCAGAATGCAGAGAAGACCAGTTCATGATTCAGGTTCAACAGGAAGAGACTTGCTGCTTTCCTCCTGCCTGTGGTAAGCATTCTGTGAGGTCATTTCCTGGAAGAGGGAGGATCTAGGGAAAATCTCTCATTTCATGTGAATTTCATGGGACTCAATGGTAACCAATATTCTGCTGATATACTCTTAAAATTCAACTGAACAAGAATAGCAGAAAAGAAAGTACAGCATTTTAAATGATTCTTGACAATTATTTCAATTAGTACTACTTTTCCCTATCGACAAAGACTATGTATATCATTGAAAACATGATCAAGATAATATAATCAATTAAAAAAAATAAGGCTAGCACCTAGTTCTTTTCAGAGGAAAATTTAGCCCTGGCTTTCCTGAATAACCAGCTAAATAAACGACTCTGCTAAGCAGCCTACCTCTTTAAAACTTCATCTCCTGTATATCCTGTGTAAGCAGATGATCTCGAAAAGAGAATGGTAGAAATAAATGAAAGGTGTCTGGGAAATGACTGAATTTGAGCTATATATTCTGTCTGACGAACTAGACTTTGAAAAATAAAGAATTCTCTTTTCCATTTCATTGAGGAATTATATCAAAGGCTGTTGATTAATGTAGGTTTCAGATAAACCTATGTAGATCAAAGCACTTCTTTTTGTATCATTTAAGGTTCTTTGACTGCAGTGGCAACAACTGATTGATTCCAGCTAGCTTAAGCACAACCAATTATTGGGACAGTTGGGGAATCAAGATTTTGTAGAATCAAGATGAAGCATTCAGCCAAGCCCTGGGAAGGAGGGAAACCAGCTTCTCTAGGTGGCAGTCACTAATGATTGAGTCAGCAACATCCGTTTCCTGTCTTGATGTGCCTTTATTTATGACTCAAATGCTATAGAAAGACATTCTCATTCGTCTAAAGTGGGTTTTTCCTACACATGGGCCTGGTAAGAGTGAGGCACCTTTATTAAGGGTCACTCCAAGACTGCATAGGTGAGGCATTTCCTCAAGTTCATTAAGAGAGTTGTTATCAAAGTTGGAAGAGGGAGGCTAAGAGCTCAGAAGAACAGGTGCCTACTACATTGTTCATTCATAGGAGTGATCAAGAGTAGTGAACTCAGAAAACTTAAATAAGTAAATCAATGGTATTTTGATCCTAGTAAGAACAAATTACTCCTGAAATCTTATATTTCTGGTAAGATGGTTCTTCTGTATCACTGTGCTTGGGAAAGTATAAAGCAATACACTCAGATAGTATTATTGTTTTTATGCCCAAATAAGGAGATCCGTTTATTAAATCCTTATTTTCCTTGCTTCCTATTTTGTTACATAGTGTATTTTTATTTTGATTTTATATGTGTACAGTAATCTGAACTGATAACTAGTTTGTTTTTAGCTCAGCTGTGACTTTGCCTTTTTGTTTCACCTTTAGTTTGCAAATCCTGCACTGAACCTATTCCACTATGTACTGACGGAGAATTTCTCACTGTGGATCTTAATACTACACACTTCTGTTGTCCTCAGTATTACTGTGGTAAGTATATTTTAACTAATTAAAAATATCTAGGTATGTTCAATATTTAAGAAGGCCAGTGCATGTTAATTGTACTGTTATATGAGACCTTAGTTGAGTTCTAGCATATTAAATACATGTAATGTTTCCATACATCTAAGAGTGCTTCTTGGACAGTATCGTTACTTCCCCAAAATAGATGATGACTTTTCTCATCATCCTAGACTTTCTAGATATACATGTGATTCCATACCCTCTTCACCTCCTTTCTCTTCTTGCCCCGCTGCCATTTCTCAGGGCTCTTAACCTGGTGAGGGTGTCCTAGTTCTACTACTGTTGTTGTATCTGCTTGTGAGTCATTTGTTCTGTCCTTACCAACACACTGCAATTGGGCGGTGGGAGAGGCAGCTCTGGGGAGATCCAAGTCCATGTATCACATCAGTAATGGCAGTGAACTAAATGGGAGCTAGTGAAAACTAGCAACTACATGAAGTTAATCTTTACTCATGTTATTTTTCTGTTTAGTGTGTGAGCCAAATCTTTGTCCTACGCCACTACTCAAATGTGCCCAAGATATGAAACTTGTGAAAGAAAATGTACTTGGTCAATGCTGTCCAACATGGCACTGTGGTAACTAATTTTCATATTTTAAAGTTTTATTAGAATGTATTAATATATTTGACCAATATAAATATGTTGTTTTTTGCCTTTTAGAATGTAGCTGTGAAAATCTTGTTATGCCAACTTGTGAAGTGGTAAGAACACATATTTTTATTGAATTTTAATATAATATAAATCAGTTTATTCTTCCTTTATTGCTTTCATTTCTGATTTCTTTTCAGAGTTAATAGAATTATTCTCTTTAAGTTGTACTGAAGTAGATTAAATCTTCTCTGATATTAGGGAGCAGTCAACATTTTAAATTATACTTGAGACAGGAAAGTGCAATCAATATGTTATTTTTTTTTCCACTGGTGACTGAATCTACCAGTCTTATATCTACTTAAGTTCACTGGTCTTAAAATAAGCACAGTATTGAAAATATATTACCTCAATAATGAAAGGTTTCCCAGTGATTCTTGAAGAAAGTGCACTAACAATGCATCTGTTTCAGAGGAGGAGGGGGTATAAACATGTAACTAACTGTACCTTGTTAGGGGTTATGTATGAACATGCAAACCTTACAGAAATTCCAAAAATTTAATTTTTAGAAATAATAATTATGACTCTGGTATCACTTATTTAATCATTAGATGGAGGTTATGGTGCTTTACAAGTCTTTTTTTTTTTTTCTTTAAATATTTTCCTCCACAGTATGCCTCTAAGACTTGAGAAAGATAATATATTCCTGGCCTTATTTATCAAAGAAGACATGTTTTCTTTCACAAAGATTTTCTTTTTCTTTTCCTTCTCAAACAATGTGTATCATTAGAAACTCGTTCAGACTTTTCAGGCCAAGGGTATATTCTGGGGAATAAATGAGGCACTTTTTAAAGTAACAGAACCCTTCTTAGGATGCCACTGTTTCATTTAAAAAGCAGGGTGCAAAGTTTCAGCTATGCGGGATGGATAAATGCTGGGAGAACTGTTGTACAGCATAGTGACTATAGTTAACAGCACTGTATTGTAGACTTAAAAATTTGCCAAGAGGGTAGAGCCCACGCTAAGTGTTCTTACCACAATATAATAATAATCATAAATAAGAGAGTGGGAGGAAACTTTTGGAGTTAATGGATAGGTCTATGGCACGGTGATATTTCATGATGTATACTTATCTCCAAATTTGTCAAGTTGTATACATCAATTATGTACAGCTTTTTGTATGTCAAATAAATTAATTAAATTGTATTTTAAAAAAGCATTAATCTAACATTTACTCTAATGATGAGTTACCATCTGTGATTTGCATAGAATGTTTAAGCTTTACAAGTAACTTTCATAAAAATTCTCTTGGATTATTTTGTGTATACACTATATACATACACCTACAGAAAAGAGTAGAATTATGATATTGTATTTTTCTCAAGTTCTTCACAGTTTACATAACAAGTTTTGTATATTATTTCATTGAATCTTCACAAAGTAGATATATTTAGCTCATTTCATAAGTAAGAAAACTGAGGTCTAGAGAGAGTAAATGATAGACTGAGATCTTCAGGAATTAGACCAAGGGCTGTGTCTAAACGCCCATGCAAGGCAATTTATTTTTAACATTCCTTGTTCTACAAAAGTATTGACCTGACCCATTGTTCCTGAAATTGCTAAATATTTGTTTCAGTGTCTAAGATGATATATTTTTAAAAATCACATTAGTTTATTTGCAGAGACAACAAATGCCTTTCAACCTAAAGAGTCTGTTAGGTCTTTGTAGTATTTCTTTTTTTAATAACAGCTTTATTGAAATATAATTCACACACCATACAATTCAACCATTTAAAATGTACAATTAAATGGTTTTTATTATGTTCACAGATTGTGCAAGCATCAACACAATCAATTTTAGAACAAATTTATTACCCTCTGCCACAAGAAACTCTGTACCTTTTAGCAGTCACTTATTTTCCTCAAAACTTCCTAGACCTAGGAAATCTCTAATACATTTTCTATCTGTGTCTATAGATTTTCCTATTCTTAATATTGCATATAAATGAAATCATATAACGTGTGGTCTTTTGTGATTCCTTTCACTTAGCATAACGTTTTCAAGGTTCATCTGTGTTGTAGGATGTATCAGTACTTCATTCCTTTTTTTTTTTTTAAATGAACTTTTGATCTTCTCCTTATTTATTTATTTATTTATTTATTTATTTATTTTTGGCTGTGTTGGGTTTTCGTTTCTGTGCGAGGGCTTTCTCTAGTTGCGGCAAGCGGGGGCCACTCTTCATCGCGGTGCGCGGGCCTCTCACTGTCACGGCCTCTCTTGTTGCGGAGCACAGGCTCCAGACGCGCAGGCTCAGTAGTTGTGGCTCACGGGCCCAGTTGCTCCGCGGTATGTGGGATCTTCCCAGACCAGGGCTCGAACCCGTGTCCCCTGCATTGGCTTATTGACAGATTCTCAACCACTGAGCCACCAGGGAAGCCCCATTCCTTTTTACTGTTAAATAATACTCCATTTTATGTATATAACCAGACATTTGTCCAAATAAAGGTATGCAATGGCCAATAGCACATGAAAAGTTCCTTAACATCATTAGCTATCAGTTAAATGAAAATCAGAACTACAGTGAGATATCACTTCACACTCACTAAAATGACAGATATTAATACATGTTGGCAAGGATGTGGAGAAATTGGAACGCTCATACACTGCTGGTGGAAATATAAAATGGTACAGCTGTTTTAGAAGACAGCCTGGTAGTTACTCATAAGGTTAAATATATAGTTACCATATAACTCAGCAATTCCACTCCTAGGTACTTATCCACGAGAAATGAAAACATATGTCCAGACAAAAGCTTGAATGTTCATAGCAGCACTGGTCATAATAGCTAAAAAGTGAAACACTTTGAGGTGATTTTGCTACTGACTTTAAAGGAGAGGAATGCTTACTTGAGAGAAAAAAAATACCATCATATTTGATGTAATATTAAGTATTGGTAGAACAATCAGGAGTTATTTCCTCTGGGTGAAACTGGGTACTTAAGAGAATAGAAGTGTAACTAAATATGTGAATAAGATCTCAAAGGAAACAAGTTAGGAAGGAAGAATAGAAGATTTAAGCCTAAGCATGAGAGGACACAGTGGGCATTGTGGCTCTAACTATTGAAAAACAGGTAAGTGACTTAAAAGAGTTAGTGAGAGCCTTATCTAATCTTTTGGAGTAATTTATGCAGTGGGAGAGTTTGATTTATTATTATTTTTAACTTTGTATTTCTAATATTTTATTTCCAATCCCATTAGAATTGTGTAATGACTAAAAGTCATAAAACATCAAAGGCGTTAATGTCTATGAAACTACTTTACAACTTGTAAAGCACTATAAAAAGTGAGATATTATTAGCTTATGGAGAAAAGTGCCTTTTATATATTACTATGAATTTGAGTTATTTTTTGTGTCAAGAATCAAATTAGTTTTTATTACTGATGTCATATGAAAATTAAACACACCCAGGAAAAGTTGATGTTTAAAATACAATTCTTGAAACTTTAAGCCTGAGTCCTACACTTGAGAAGAACCTATAACATTTCCCTAGTAGGAAAAAGTTTAAGCATTGGTCATGACAGCAATTTACTAACAGCTAAAGGTTATAGCACTTTCTGTACATCAGCTTGTTTTAAGCTCTTTACATATATTGATCCATTTATTTCTTTCAACAGTTCTGAGGCAGATGGTATTATTATCCCCATTTTACAGATGAGGAAGGTGAGGAGCAGACTGGCTAAGTAATCTGCCCTAGGTGACAGAGCTATTAAGTAGCAGAGCATGACTGGCACAAGGGCAGTCTTGTTCCTGTGCCTGTGCTATTAATCATTGTACTACACTCTTCTGCTCTTGTTTTATATGCTAAAGCAGCCTTGCTCTGATGCAGATATCAGAGTTCTGGACCACCTCTATAGAGCAGATCAAGAACATTTTCATCAAGAGAATTTTCTAGGGTTAGCAAGCATTCTTTTATCTCTAATTGCCCACTAGAAGCTCAGAATCTAACAATATAATTTTAAAGTTAGGACAAATCATAAAGATCATCTTATCCACCTTCACTCATTTAATAGATAAGGAAATTTAAGTTTAGAGAGATTGAGTGGTCTATGATCACATTTTTATTGTGAGTATTTTCTATAGGCTACTGATTAAATGACCACTGGGTTAATCAAAGCTTGTTCACTGTCAAATATTTTTATGAACTTGCTATGTGGCTGTGGGGTAGGAAACTTATTAGATGTTATATTGTGCATTTTTTTACAATGGTAATATAATAAGCCATATTAATAAGTCAGATAATAATATCTTTCTAATAGGGAGAATTTCCTGCAATAGACCGCAACTTTCAGAGTAACTGTGGATGTGTACAGTACCTCTGTGGTAACTATGTGTTTTGAAACTTTTAAATGATAATGAATATTATTGATATCTGTTGTTTACTATGAATAAATTAAAAATAAGTTTTGAGATGTATTACACATTTTAAGCCATTGGCCAGTTTTTAAGTATAAAAAGTGTACTTTTTATTTTTCAATTTCCTCTTTTGTAATATTCCTAAATGTTCTGAGAAACTTGATAACAGGATATAAAAATGATTCTTTTTCAGAGGCTTCACAGAATTTAAAGTTGATGCCAGGGTTCTTTTTAGTGTATATAATTTAATTTAAAAATAGACAACATCTAAAAGTCAGAGATTTTTGCTCACTGTTTTATTATTGATATTAACACTGCAAAGCATAAGGTTGATTTTTCTATGAAATAACAAATCTTCATATTAAGTATTAGTAGGTTAATAGAAAATAAACTTTTGTTCAATAGCTTAAAACTTTTGTATTTTTATATGGGAGAAGAGTTAAATCCAATGTTGGCGAGGCACAAAGAGCTTCTGAGCTGTATTCTTCATCACTATTCTAGCCTACTATAAGCCACTTTTAATGATGTGATAGCACATTATATCACCTACCTTCATCATAAAGTATGATTTATATGACTTTATTTTGCAACACAAAAAATTGAAAATTTTCTCTCAAAATAACAAAAAACATGAAAGGTTACACAATCCCTTCATGAAGAGACCTACTGTTACTGATTTAGATTTTGCCTCCATTTATATCCACTCCCCAAAATTGTCATGTTATGTTTCCAGAAGAGGGAACAGCAAGTAGCTTGATGATCACTTTGGGCTAAAATTCTGGAATCTGCTATAAAGTATAGTTTTCAGAGGAAGTTCAAACAGTGTATAGCAGTTGAGTTTAGGAATCAATTTCTTACTCTATGTTAAGGAATAAATGCTACATTCATTATTAAGTGAACTCTTGAGCTGTTAACAATATATAAAGGTAAAGGTCTTTACTGGTTTTGAAAAAATTGCACATCACAATAAAAACATAGACTTAAAAGTTCCAATGATCAATTAATAAAAAACTTAATATAGTACTTTTTGTTGACTTTTTTTCTTTTCTTAGAAAAGGATGATGTGTGTGTGTTTCAAGAAGTATCAGTATTGAATCCTGGCCAATCTATGATAAAGTATTTGGAAGGGGACTTTTGTTACATGGTAGAGTGTCTAGAAGAGAAAGATAACCATACAGGCTTCCACACTTTGAATTTTACAATGTTGAATTGTTCAAAAGAATGTGATGTTGTAAGTATTCTTTATAAGTCATTCTGGTGAGAGTTAATTAATCTTTAAATGGCAGCTGTAGAATTTAAATGAGTGAATACTCCATAAGTTAAAAATATACACTTGAATAGTTCTTTAATAATCTGTTAATTTGTAGCATATCTATATAATGCAGTTTCCTTTTCCTGTGTATAACCTTGAGCTTCAGGAATCTTATTACCTATACAGCTTGTTTGACCTGAGCTTGTTAAATCTACTTGATGAATCTTGGCTGCTAGATGTAAAGGTTAACATCTACTTCACTTCTAATACAGCTATATAAAGTCAGTTATTATTTGAAGTGCTTCAAATTCAGCTTCAGAAATGCTTTACAGGTGTTCTGAGACAGCATAGGTTATATTGGGAAGCACTTTCAGAATGAATTCATTAAAAATATCAGTATTGTTGTTGGCTAATTCAAATTATTATTATTACGCACAGCACCAGGTATACACTCCATCGCCAAGTGATTATGATTGTTGTGGTATCTGCAAAAATGTATCCTGCAAATTTCAAATGGAAAATGGAACATCAGTTATATATGAGGTATGAATTTCTTCATTCCTAAAATGTGCTCCACGGAGGGTAGCTGTCTGTGCTATTTTCTAAAGAAGCTGTTCCCATAAATTTGAAAAATATCACTCACACACACACATAGTGTTCTGCATACAACAAGCACACCCATATACAGCATGCTTACAACACACAAGACAGTTACATTTTAAAGTATCTGATTCCTGTTGTAAAGGAGCATGTTAAAATGGTTTCTCAAACTTATTTTATCATAGATCCTTACTTTTTTCCCCAGATGTTAGGAATGGACTTTGAGAAATGTTGATTTCTAATAATTAGAACAAAGGAAAAGAACAATGTTATATTATTCACTCATTTGAAATGAAACATTTTGATAGAAATCTGAAACTCAAGTTGTTAGCACTTTATTATTTCAGGTATCAAAGGTTTCAGTGGGTAAATATGACAAAAGATTAAGAATATTTGAAAAATTTTTTAAAAAGAAGATCCCAAGAGTAATGAATGCTATACCACATCTTTCTGCCAAAATCAATAAAATTATTATTCAGAATTCTTTTGTTATCTCATAATAACTCTATGGTGGTTTGCAGACTGACCTACTCCTTTCCTTTTTTATAATAGAAGAATGGAACCATGTATTAGTACAGTTGTTAGTGATGTCATCAGATTTAGGAGGGTCACAAATTCTGTTTATAATTTACATTACCTGAAGGTAGTTCCATTTTATTATTGCTATCCTTAAATTTTTTCCATTAATAGTTTAATTATATGGAGGTCTTATTTATGATGTTCTTAAGTACACAGGATTACTCATAGACCCAAAAGAAAAAGAGATTTCTCCAATCCTGTGCATTTTATTAAATAAGAAAAGTGAACAATTATCTTATTGTTTCATAGTCTATTGTTTTATAATTATGTGAAAAATAGTGTTATTGATTTAAATGTTGTTGATATTGTTTATCTGTTTAATCATAGCAATATTTGTTTCATGTTATATCGTTTTAAAGAGGGAGACTTGAAAAAGGAAGCTTATAAAATGAGAAGACATAGGTGTGAGAGAAAAGGAATCAGAGACTACTTGAAAATATACAGTCATGTGGGGATTTTAGTAAAAGAGCAACATAAACTCTATAGATGTCAATAATCCTGTGATAGCCCTGAAATTTAAATAAAAGATTAAATTATGTTTAGAATATTTTTTGAGAACACAACAAGTAATGTAATATAGGTAAACATACATCAAGATTGTTAACTCTTGGGTCTTTCAAAGATAAGCTTTAGTTATCTAGAAATCTAATTCTTATGGAACAAGTAATTTTTGATTTCAGATAAATTAGATAGTACTATTTGAATTGAATATTAGAATTAATATTTGAATTTGAATGTTTTATCTTCTTTTATACCTGGACTTGTAGATCTTTTCCAGTTGAGATTCATAGAAGACCTGACGATATTTATACATTAAAATAGAATCTACAGAAAATAAAGTTTGTCAGAATTATTTGCTGGTTCACAAGGAATCTTCAAGTCAGAGTCTGACTAGCATTTTAAAATGCAGGTTATAAAATAAAAAAATATATCAACAATTACAGCCTAATAATTATATAATAATTGTTTTCAGCTGATTTTATTTCTAAATAGGAATTATGAAATCAAGAATGAAATAAACACTTAGGGACTCCCTTGGTGGCACAGTGGTTAGGAATCCGTCTGCCAATGCAGGGGACACGGGTTCAAGCCCTGGTCCGGGAAGACCCCACATACCACAGAGCAACTAAGCCCTTGTGCCACAACTACTGAGCCTGAGTGGCACAACTACTGAAGCCCGTGCGCCTAGAGCCTGTGCTCCGCAACAAGACAAGCCACCGCAATGAGAAGCCCGCGCACCACAACAAAGAGTAGCCCCCGCTCGCCACAACTAGAGAAAGCCCATGCGCAGCAACAAAGACCCAATGCAGCCAAAGATAGATAAATAAAATAAATTAATTTAAAAAAAAGAATGAAGTAAACACTTAGTATGTTAAAAAAGTTGTTAAAAGAATAGGGATATGTTTAAGAATAACCAGAAGGTATAGAAAACTACAATCATAGGTGAATAATCACTATCATCCAAAGATTTTTAAATTTTTTGGTGATAAGGGAGTAGAAGGAAAAATAAACAAATCTCAAGAGAGGAGGCGTACTAAGTAATATGATTTGTTGTTTTATAATTAGTAAGGGAATATTAGAGCAAGACCTTTGACACTTGGCCACATTAGATAATTAATTTTGTAGTAGAAAAAGATACCTATTTGCTTCTTTCCTCTCTATTGCTTTGTTTCACATTTACATCTTGGTTCTAGTATGAAACCAAAACACCCACCCACACACATACCACATATATGTATTTTTAATTATTTTAGGTAAGTTTGGGGACATTGCCAGATGGACATTTTATGTCACAAGAAGCTCTCTGAATCTTGACTTGACTTTTGATTCAGTAGGATAGGAAACATTCTACTTAAGAAATACAGCAGATTTTAATAAGCAAACAGTAACTTTCTCTTTTATTTTTAGGAGGGGAGTACCTGGCACTATAATTGTACCACATTTGAATGTGTTAAGACTGACGAAGGGACGATGATTCTGAACTACAGTATGGTCTGTCCCCCTTTTAATGAGACTGAATGCAAAATGGTTTGTACTTTGTTATAGCTAAGAAAATTTGGCATTAAATATAATTTAGAAAATACATATTAATATGTTTTCCAAGGTCATACATTCATACATTATGGCTTATTTATTTTGCTAAATGTTTTATTTTCATGTATACATAAAAGCTGTATTATATTTCCTCAGTTTGACACTTTGAGTTATATACGGCATTCCAAATAATTTTGAGTCTCCCTGAATGGATGTGATGCTATGTCTGGGTTTTTAATATGTAGACCAAAGGATTATTGAAAAATCCTTTGATCAGCCAACTTAGCCTCTCTTTCCATATAGATTAATAAACTAATCAATCAGAACTTGGTCAAATTTCTCTTTCTTAAACACACAGCAGATTTATGCTGTCATTCGCTGTTTAAAGCGTACTAGCCTAAGTGAAATTTGCTGTAGTTTCTCTGAGCATGGGCCACTGTGAAACTCAGCACATGCTAGAGCATTGCTGATTCTTTAGTTTTGCTCTTCCAATCCCCTTTTCTCTCGTAGAAAAAAGCCTATTGGGAGAGTAGATTTTCGAAAGTCACACAATTTTTTAAAAAAGATTCTTTGTAGCCTTAATTATTTAGGAGATAATAACCCCTAATGAAAAGTAAGCTTTATTCTGTTGTGCGAGGCAATATTTTTCTTTAAGTGTAGAGAAATAGCATAGTTTCACTTTTTTTTCATGATGTGCCATTTTAGTGATGATGGTTAGCTAGCTGGCTGGCTAGTGAGATACAATATGTACTAAAGTAATAGAATTTCAGCTCTTGAAAGAATCTTAGGCATCATCTTATTTCACAGATTCATTTTTATAGAATAAATTATCCTTTTATTTGAATTACAATTAGCAAGTTACTAAAAGCAATTAGCAACTTACTGTAAGAATTCCAAAAGATAATCGATGAAATTTTCTTAATTTAGCCTTTGGCAAGAGACATCCTGAAGTGGGGAATTTTTTTTGAATAATAAAATATTAAAGAAAAAGAGACATCATTTTAACATTCAGTTATATTCAGGAACTCAGTCTAGTCTCAAAAAGTAGTTCAGATTATTTCAAGGAGTTTAAAAGATATAATGGCCTCTATTTAGAGTCCCTATTACTACTTTGATTTGGTAAGAAAATCTTTTGTGGTATTTAAAATGTGTTCTTTTAAGTAAGTTAATCTTTTTGCACCTTTTCATATTACTAATGAAGAAATAACAAATTTTAAACAAAATATCTGCTCTTAATTTTACAAACAAAAATTCTTATAGAAATTGTTAAATTTCAATCATCTTTCTATAAAGTCTTTGTGATATTTAGTAAAAATATTGAGAAAGTTGGTTTTCTATTTCTAGTTTAGGATGAAATGAAAAAACACTGAATTTTAACATTATTCCTTTTTTCTTCCTAGAATGAAGGGATTGTAAAGCTTTATAATGAAGGCTGTTGCAAGATCTGTAAGTGAAGACAAATTACATACATTAATTTGATTAGTGTTAATTGCTCATGATTATTATTTTTTCTCATAAAATTTAGTTCCTATGTTGCAATGAGGGAAACAAATTTTATAATGTTTAGTACTTAAATGTTTTTTGTCATGTGGTTAATTATTTTGTAATTTAATCTTTATCTTCTGGCGCATAAGTTTTTAATTGAGATGAATTTTAATTTAAATATTAGAAATTTATTGTTGCATTTTTCAAAAGGTATTGCACAGGATTTCAGTAGGTTTTAAGTTTGAAAGTGCCCTATGGTCAAATGTGCTTTGAACAGGCTGAACTACACAAAGTAGGTTATGATGAGACTTCAATAAGGATATAGAAAGTGTGAAATTTTCCAAACCTATTTGAACAAATCTATGGTTCTGTATATACATTTGAGAAATACCAATTTAGTCAATTATATTTAAATCATATATATAAAACTTCCCATAATTATTTTGACAAAATTATGTGCATGCAATATATTTATTTGAATTATAAGGTTTATTTCATAGTGCTTTTTAATAATTTTAAGGACTGAAATAGAATAGAGGGGTGTTCATGCAACCATTTTTATTTATGTGTTTATGATTTTATTTTTTGTGTTCATGAATTTATATCAAGAAAAAAGTTTTAGAGGGGAGTGGGGGAGTGCTGCTTCATGGGTATGGGGTTTCTTTCTGGGGTGATGAAAATGTTCTGATATTGGATAAGGTGGTGGATGTACAACATTTTGCATGTATTAAATGCTACTAAATTGTTTATTTAAAAATGGTTAGTTTTATCTTAATGCAAATTTCACTTTAATAATAGAAAAAAATGTTCAATCTCACATATAATAAAGTTATTAAAATCCAATGAAAATACTAAAACAAAACAAAAAAAAAGTTTTAGGAAACTTGGCATAAATAGTAATTTTAACATTGTTTAGAGAAGCTTTTGGGAAAAAAGGCTACAACACAATTCAGGTTAATAATGCCACTGTGTAGGGCTGGATTCTTAGACACAAATTACCATGCCTCTCAAGGGAGATTTCTGAACTTCTTTCATGAAGGGCTAAATCCCATAAATATGTAAGAATAGTCTTGTCTATTTAGAGGTGTTAGTCATATTGAAAACAATATTAAAATGTATTAGGGACTTACCTGGTGGCACAGTGGTTAAGAATCTGCCTGCCAATGCAGGGGACATGGGTTTGATCCCTGGTCCGGGAAGATCCCACATGCCGCGGAGCAACTAAGCCCGTGTGCCACAACTACAGAGCCTGCGCTCTAGAGCCCACGAGGCACAACTACTGAAGCCCGCGCGCCTAGAGCCCCTGCTCCACAACAAGAGAAGCCACTGCAATGAGAAGCCCGTGCACCTCAACGAAGAGTAGCCCCTGCTCACTGCAACTAGAGAAAGCCCGCGCGCAGCAACGAAGACACAATGCAGTGAAAAATAAATAATTAATTAAAAAGAAGATAAAATAATTATCTTAAAAAAATAAAATAAAATGTATTAAAACTTTGATGAAACATAAGTAAAATATATATTATTGAACATAATAACAGCTTATAAATCATAAACTCACCTGTTTTCTACTGACAATTTATTTCTCACAAAATTCCAATGATGGGTTCTGCATTTATCCTGATTTTCAGTTTAGAGAGTTTGAGTAACTCATCTAAGTCATATCTCTTGTGGGATTTCACTCCAGGCCTGATCTCAGCCTGTTTCTTAACCGCTCATGATATTCTGGAACATCATCAGTATAAGTTTTAGGAGAGGGCAGAGTCTGACTGATGATGTCTGCTCATCAGTGCAGGGCTGGAACGACAGAGTCTATTTACATGAGGTGTGAAAAGTAAAATCCAACACATTCATACCCCCCCACAACAAACATTCTGATGTCTAATTTGTTCTTGTATTCATTTGCTGGGGCTGCTGTTAACAAAATACCAGAAACTGGGTGACTTAGCAGAAATGGATTGTCTCAAAGTTCCGGAGGTTAGAAGTCTAAAACAAAGGTGTCAGCAGGGTTGATACCCTCTGAGGGCTGTGAGGGAAGGGTCTCCTCCAGGCCTCTCTTCTTGGCTTGTTAGACGGCCATCTTCATGTTCACATGGTGTTCTCCTTGTAAGTGGATCTGTTTCCAAATTTCCAGTCATGAGGACACCAGTCATATGAATTAGGGCCCACCCTAATGACCTCTTTTTCACTTGATTACCTCCGAAAAAACCCCTATCTCCAAATAAGGTCACATTCTGAGGCACATAGGAGTATTGGGAAGACAGAATTCAACCCATAACAGCTATATTGCCAGGACTTTAGTGGGTAATAGAGTACCACTTAATGCTTTTTAATTACTGGGGCTCTTAGACACATACTAATGAAAATTTTTTGCTCATTAGAAATGAGCAATTTTTCATTGTTTTCTCTGAATCAAATATAAAGTGTATCAAGTAGTCATTGTATCAAGAACTCAAGGAGTGAAATTTATGCTCCAGAATCTAAGGAAGTTTATATTTTTATGCTCTCATGTCTTTTTGCTTCTGCTTCCTTAGATTCTAGACTCTTCCATAGGTATGTGATATAGGCATAGAATCACATTGCAATGTAGACACCTTGAATTTTGTAACCCCATTTTAATTATTAGAGAAGTGAGTGTATTTATGTTATCTGAGGGCAGACAGGGGAAGATCTGTTTGACTTGACCGTATTGCTACTATTGATTGTCCGTCACTTGTCAACACTCTATTAAACCCATAGCAGACAGCACTGCAACAAATCTTCACCACGGTTCTGGAAGGTAGGTTGGGAGGTAGGTATGGTTTCCCTACAGGTGAGGAAATGAAGGTTCAGGAAAGTGTATCACACTAATCCATAATACTCAATAGATTTAGGCCTCTCCAGTACCTGGCCTCAGGATATTTCAGTTTTGCCAAGCTCTTTGAAGTGCAGAATAATAACAAGCCTACTCATTTTCTCTCATCTGATGTGTAAGGCCTTGTGAAGCAGTTTCTGCTTTGGCATTAGAGAACCCCTGTCTGTAGTCTTTGCTTTGGGGTGACTAGGCTTTATCAGAGATACTGTGGATATTGGGTATTGTTGCAGGTGCTATGCTAAACAAAATGTGTTACAATAAAGTCTCTGAGGAATAAATAGGAAATGGCTCTTGGCACGAACAAATCCAGCCAACTAACAATACATTTATGCTTCCATTTTCATTCATTCCATTTATGCTCCCAGTTTCATTCATTGAATGAATGAACACAAACAGATTTTTATTGCGTGCCTCTCACGTACCAGACACCCTTTTAGGCACTGAGACTATGATAGAGGATGAAACAATATCTGCATGCATAGTGTATGTTATCAAGAAGGGGAAGAAACAATAAGAGGTAAATATACATTATTATGTCAGGTAGTGATGAATGGTATAAAGAACAATAGTGCAGAATTAAAGTGATGGAGAGGGAGGGAAATTGGGTTGTTCATTTAAGTGGGTGATTAGAGAATGCCTCTGTGATGAGGTGTCATTTGAGTAGGGACTGAATGTCCTTGGGAGCCAGCCAGGTAGAGTGAAGAGTGTTCAAGGTGGAAGAAATGGCAAAGTACAGTCACAGCACAGGGATGAAAGTGATAGAAGAAGATAAGGACCTTATAGGTCATGTCAAAGATGGCTTCCTTCTTGACTATTCTTTGTTTTAAAACTTACGAGAATAGAAGGGCTAATGAAGTAACCACTGGGTGAAAGCATCATAAGGCACAAAACAGCCTGCCCTCTGCCACCGACACTGAGCCTCAGGCCACACTGTATTTGGGAGGTCGGGGAAAGAAGAAAGAACAAGCAGAGGAGATTGAGGAGAAGCCACAAAGAGATGGGAGGAAGAGCAAAGAGTACGCTCTGGAAGCCAAGTGCAGAAAGTGTATCCAGGAGGAGAGAGGGAGGGACTGAGTCAAACGCTGCTGAGAAGTCAAGTAGGATGAGAACTGAGATGTGACCTTTGAAAATAGCAATTGAAAGTCATGGATGACCTTGACAAGAACAGTTTAATTTCAGGCAATCTTTGCTACCCATCTCTGCTTCAACCAGAGTGGCTTAACTTTTATATACTTCACATGTTGGGATTTCATACAAGCATTTATTTTAAATAAAGATTTTGCGACTAAACTCATTTGCAGATTGGAGCTCTAATTCCAGTCTTTTGCAAACAAGGAAACTCAATGATTTAGTCTCTTTCCTAAAGTGACAGAGCAAAGTAGTAACAGGGTGAGATGAGAACCTTGGTTGTTTTGTATCCTGATTCAGGTATTACATTCTCTATCATACAGCATTAACTATATATTATTGGGTGTATTATCAAGTGATGATACATCATG
Organism: Balaenoptera ricei; assembly: GCF_028023285.1. Classification (NCBI taxonomy): domain Eukaryota; kingdom Metazoa; phylum Chordata; class Mammalia; order Artiodactyla; family Balaenopteridae; genus Balaenoptera; species Balaenoptera ricei. The sequence continues at coordinate 67,849,155 of NC_082648.1, forward strand.
CACACAGAAGCATATTAATAGATCATTAATTAATACAAAGTGTTTTCATTAGAAATTGTGACATCATTTCAGAGGCATAAAATCAAGTATGAGTCATCCATACATTTCAACATGGTTGATAATAATTCAGTTACATTCTTGAATTTTACATTAATATCCATTAAGATAATGCGATTTTAAATCTATCAGTTTATATTTTAAAATAGATTTATATATATATGTATGTATGTATGCCTTAATTATGTACATGTATATTTACCTGTACATGTACAGCTAAATATGTATTACATTAAAATATAATGTATAAATATTACATTAAATATAATAATAAATATACACCCGACACAGGTTGGTGTTAGCATTACTCCATGTGTGGAATATGTTTGATTTATGATTATGATAATTATTCTAAGACAATAAGATAAAGAGATAAATATAAAGCTAGACAATATATGAGAAAAGAAGTTGAACATAAATATTGAACATAAACTATATAAGAGTAAAATTTTCACTATCTCTTATTATAGAAATATGTTTTATATAAAATCAGTTTTCAATTATAAATATATTCATATGTTTAATTGAATTAAGAAACAATTTGATATGGACCTTTTGAGGAATAAATACATTCTGTATTTTATCAGGCAAACGAGAAGAAAGAATATGCCAGAAAGTGATTATTAGATCAATCATAAGGAAACAGGACTGTATAAGTCAAAGCTCTGTAAGTGGAAAAATATCATTTGTTACATAAAGGGTATGTGTCTTTCCAGAAGTATATGTGTCACAGCACTGGTAAGTTTGTAAGCCAACAAAATGCCAACACTTAAAATATTTAACTTTTGGAGATTATTCCTACATTCTAATATTAAAATATTCTGTTTGCGAAGAAGTATGAATTATTCTTGGCATAAATAATCAACAGTTCTGAATGTTAATTGCAATCCAGAGAGATGGAAATTTAAACCTAAATATATTTGCCCACATATTGTCTTAAGTGTGTAATTTTAATCAGCAAAAATAATCTTAGTTCTGACTTTTCCCACTTTAATAAGACCTGTCTGATTCTATAGTCTACTTAATTGTGATACAATACAGGTTACAATAGAATCATTAGATTGTGATTACTATATTCCATAGATCTGTCTAGTTATGTGTGCACATTTCATACTTTGAGTTATGTCAGATTGCCATCTTGGACAAACAATATGCTACCTTAGTGGAATAAATATCACTGTTTTAAAATGTTTTAAACATTTTTCTCGTCTCTCCTTACAGATAAATGTTGCATCTTGCGATGGAAAATGCCCATCAGCTACCATATTTAACATCAATATTGAGAGCCATCTAAGATTCTGTAAGTGTTGTCGTGAAAATGGGGTGCGCAACTTGACTGTGCCACTGTATTGCTCAGGCAATGGCACTGAAGTCCTGCACACTCTCCGGGAACCTATAGACTGCACATGCCAGTGGAATTAAATTCTTGGATTCCAAGAACTCTATGCAACATCATAAGGTCAAATGGAGTTAACTTTTATCACTCTTTTTAAGGCACTGGGCAGATTTATACTGTTTAATAATGTATTTTTCAGACCACTGGGATATGGCAATTTAACACTTGCTACAAAATAAATACAATTTCCAGGAAAAACTAGATTTATTGACTTAGTCTATTTTAGAGAATCAAATGATTTTAAGATGTTCAGCTGAAATGCTGTTAACGTATATAATTGCAGCATGCAATTATATTCTCATCTATTAGAAGGTTGTTTCATAGGATTCTTTCAGTTTCACTCAATAGTTTTTTATTTTTAATTTGAAAAGTCTGCCATAGCTATTCAAATTAAGATATTCTTTATTGCTACTGTTTATTCTGGTAAATGTAATCAGTTAATAGTGGCATCTGGATAGTCATAAAGAGTGGTACGCTTAGAGACTGATCATAGAACAATAGGATTTTAGATTATTTGAAGTCTGAATGGATATTAGGAATGTTATTGCAAATTTCCCTTATTTTACAAATTTATCAGATAACCAGAGAAGCTGTGTGACTTGTACAAATTCATCCGGTGTAACAATATAGTGAATTCATGTTAACAGCTGGATTAAGTCTACATCTTTGACATTCCAGCAATATGTTCTTTCCTTTTGAACAGTATGGTAAGGTGTGTATCACAGAACCTTTTATTCTTAAAGAGTTTGCTTTGCCTAGAATTAAGAATTTTAAATTCAATGCCTTTAAAAAAAAGGAGAAAATGCCACACATACATATGTATATACATACATGTAATAGTTACCTGAATAATAAGGAACGGGGAAACGTAGCATCATTTGCTAAATAGAGGAGGGAGATCTTGGGCTTTTATTTTTTTGTACCATTAAAACTGTTTTAAAATATGTTGTTATTATTTAACATTTAGTTAGCTATTTACTGTCTCATAGATGTCTGATTTTTGAGATGTATTTGCCTGACTATTGAAGTTGCATGCTATTTTTCTGTTCATGCTGCTGTTTTGCCAATGAAGGATGAAATAAAATTATTTGAATGTATTAGTAATTCTACAGTGGAATGCCGCACTTTTTAAAGACAGTAGATTATTGACATTTGCAAGGAATATATTCTAAGATCTTTGCAAACCCCCCAATTCTTTGCCACTTATAGTATATAATTATCTGATTCTCCTCATCTGTAAAAAGGAGAGAATGCCCTACTTGGTATGATTGTTGTGAGGATCAAATTAAGTTGAACATCAATGAGAGAAGAGTAAAACTGCACTGAAAAGTGGATGTGGGAGCCTGATGGACTAGGCTGAGCTAGGTGCTTTGTTTCTATTTCAAAATTATGCTACCCAGGAAAATTACAACAGATTAGATATTTTGGGACCCCCAGGGTTACTTAGAAATGGATGAAAGAATCAAATGAACATTGCATCTGCAAAGCCCCGGTATCTACTGTATATAAAAATTGATTTTATCTTATTTGCGCTTAATAACACTTATAAGTGTTCTGTCTAGACATTAACATTTCAATATTCTTTGATTCCTGTTAACATATAGATTGAATCAAATCTATTTGGTTAAAATATACTAACATTTTGCTTAAGAGAAACTGTATTTATGAGGTACATAATATTGTATACTGTCTACCACTCATTTCTTTATTTTCATGCTCTGTTAAATATCTGTTATTATATTAAAAATATTAAATTGTCTTTAAACCTATTTGTGGGAAAAAGGGAAACATTTTCCTAGAACTTCATAAACATTCTCAAATACAACAAATCTATATCGAGCACTTCCTATGTGTCAGGCACTGTTCTAAGCTCTGAGAACATGGGCAATACAAAATAGATACAGGGCTCACCCTCATGCAACTTAGAGTCTAGTGAGAAAGTAGGTATTGCATAAATAAACACACCTGCGGGGAAAGTCCAGAAGGAAAACCCAAAATTCTTTGGAATGTAGTTCAAGGTGGCCATCAAATCAGCAGAGGGGTACAAATGGACCTTCCATAAATGGTGTTGGGACAACTGGATAGTAAACTGAATAAAGAGATGTTAGATCAGGGTATACGGAGTCTGGGATATGAACTTCTCAATGTAGAACAATATATTTTTTGATTTCTGAATTATGTTTGTATCACATATTCCTCATACTTAAATTAGTTATAAAATAAGTATAAGGGATCTTAGAAAAGAACAGTCAGGAAAGGAGGCTGAGAAAGAATAGTTACAGAGTTTGGAGTAAAGCCTGGAGCCTTAATGGGGGTCATAGAAGCCAAGGAAATAGAAGGTTATACAAAGAAATGGAGTTATTCTGTCAAATGCTGATGAAAAGTCATTTGATTTATAGAAATAGAGTTCACTGGTGTTTCTTATTATGAACAAAAGCCATAATGAAGTGGTGTATTAGTCAGTTTGGGCTGCTATAACAAAACAGCCCAAACTGGGCAACTTAAAAACATCAGACATTTATTCCTTACAGTTCTAGAGGCTGGGAAGTCCAAGATCAAGGTGCCAGCAGATTTGGTGTCTGGTGAGGGTCTGCCTCCTGGTTCAAAGACAGCAGTCTTCTTGCTGTATCCTTTCATGACAGAAGGGGTAAAGGAACTTTCTGGAGTCTCTTCTAAAAGGGCACTAATCCCAATCGTGGGGCTCCACCCTCACGTTCTACTCACTGCCCAAAGGGCCCACCTCCTAATACCATCATATGGAAGGTTAGGATTTCAACATATGAATTTTGAGGGGACATGGCAATTCAGCCCATTGCAAATGAGTTGAAAGGTGATAAGTAGATGATAAATTGGACTCAATATGTGCACTGCTCCTGATGTACTCATACCCAGATTCACTCAAACACATGCTTATGTTTCTGCAGCTGGTGGCACCTGCTCCCATCTTCATGACAGTTTCTCCTCCCAGGCAGCCTGAGGCAGCTAGGCAGGAACAGCACAGCACATGTGCAGCAGGCCCAGACTAAGCCATTGGCCTCCTTGCCTTATTCTGACTACTGTCTCAGTCTTCTGGGGAGGAAGGACTGCATCCCTCCCCCATGTCTGCCTTAGGGGCTCTGGTTTCTCCTACCACTTCTGAGCCTGGAAGAAGCATCATGCCCCCTGATTACCATGAAGAACTGAGTAATGCAGCCTGGAAAAAAGGAAGAATTAATACCCTGTGAAGTAAACTCTGAACAATGGACAGGTCCAGGAGCCAGCAGGTAAATTGCTCACTGTCACTCCTCATCCTCAGTGACTATTCCAAGATGCAGTGGTTCCATTTGGCCTTTCCAGATATATCTGTGTTTTGTGTAAGCAGTGGCCTGCTCTCTAACAATCAGACTTGTATTAGCTTTTGTCCCTCTCCAGCCTCACTTTCCTTAAACCAGTTCCTTGAAGAGTCTTCTTCACCTCAGTAAATGACAACTGTCAAATTTAGTGTGTGTGTGTGTGTTGCATTAAAACTACAAAATGTGATTTTTAGCTTAGAGTTTTTCAACAGCTAACACTCTTTATTGAGTCATTTTGGAAGGGAGAAGAGTAAAAACAAACTCTCTTGTATTGTTTGTAGGAGAAAAATAATACAAAACATCCACATAAATAATTTCTATTGTCATTTTGTTTATTTTTGTTTTTCTCCCTGCCCCTCCTGATCTGGGCTTAAATTTAACATAATTTTTAATTTCTTTAAGAATTTTTAGTGAAAGCAGTCTTGAGAAAAAAGAACAAAGCTGGAGTTATCATGCTGCCTTACTTCAGACTATACTACAAAGTTACAGTAATCAAAATAGCATGGCATTGGCACAAAAGCAGACACATAAATCAATGTATCATAATAGAGAGCCCAGAAATAAACCCACACACCTATGGTCAATCAATCTATGACAAAGGAGCCAATAATATACAATGGAGAAAAGACAGTCTCTTCAGTAAGTGGTACTGGGAAAACTGGACAGCTATATGTAAAAGAATAAAATTGGAACATTTTCTCACAGCATATACAAATATAAACAAAATGGATTAAAGACCTAAATGTAAGATCAGAAACCATAAAACTCCTAGAAGAAAACATAGGCAGAACACCCTTTGACATAAATCATAGCAATATTTTTTGAATCTGTCTCCTAAGGCAAAGGAGACAAAAGCAAAAATAAACAAAGAGGACTTAATTAAACTTAAAAGCTTTTGCACGGCAAGGGAAACCATCAACAAATAAAAAGACAACCTACTCAAGGGGAGAAAATATTTGCAAATGATATGACCTATAAGGGGTTGATATCCAAAATATATAGACAGCTCATACTATTCAATATCAAAAAAATGAACAACCCAATTTAAAAATAGGCAGAAGACCCCAACAGACACTTTTTTCCAAAGAAGACATACAGATGGCTAACAAGCACATGAAAAAATGCTCAACATCACTGATCATCAGGGAAATGCAAATCAAAACCACAATGAGCTATTACCTCACATGTGTCAGAATGGCTATCATCAAAAAGTCTATAAATGAGAAATGTTGGCAAAGATGTGGAGAAAAGGAACCCTAGTACACTGTTGGTGGGAATGTAAATTGGTGCAATCACTATGGAAAACAATATGGAGATTCCTCAAAAAACTAAAAACAGAACTACCATATGACTCAGCAGTTCCACTATTGGCTATATAGCCAAAGAAAATGAAAACATGAATTTGAAAAGATACATGCATCCCAATGTTCACAGCAGTATTATTTACAATAGCTAAGATATGGGAACAACCTAAGTTTCCATCAACAGATGAATAGATAAAGAAAATGTGGTATATACATACAATGGAATATAACTCAGCCATAAAAAAGAATGAAATTCTGCTATTTGCAACAACATAGATGGACCTGGAGGGTATTTTGCTTATTGAAATAAGTCAGACAGAGAAAGACAAATACTGTATGTTATCACTTATAGGTGGAATCTAAAAAAATAAATGAACAAATAAAACAGAGACTCATGGATATAGAGATCAAACTAGTGGTTACCAATGGGGAAAGGGGAAGGGGGAGGGGTAAGGTAGTGGTAGGGGATTAAGAGGTACAAACTACTCTGTATAAGATAAATAAGCTACAAGGATATATTGTACAGCACAGGAAATATAGCTTTCTGAGTTTTTCTATGCAATTACCATGCAATGTTTCAAGATTAATGTTCACATTACACAGAAAATAACACTATTGAAATCCAGATATCTCAATAATTTCTTAAAATTAATCTACTGAGAACATGTGTGGCTACAATATATAGATTCAGAAGATTTCAAGATACAGAGTAAGTATGACTCTTATCAGAGGGCCTGTATGTAGCCTAAGTGGATTAGGATTCATGTTTGTGCTAATATTCCCAGACAGGGTCGCTGTGAATGATCGTACATTTTGGTCCCAGTATTAAAGTGCTCATCTGAGGGGCGAGGCTGTGCTGAAATCTGACTCAGGTTCCTCAAGCCAGGTCGTGAACCACGACAAGAGACTGTTTCTACCCAGGAGATGAAATTCCCTTTTCTTTGCACAAAGGCACTGGCCTCTTGCCAAGCCAAACACCCCTCTTTGGGACTGCATCTTCCCAGAGGGAGGAGCCTTTTTCTAATAACTCCTGAGGTAAGAAAGGGGAGGCATTTCCTAATTCATCCACCAGACACTGTGCCTTTTCCTAATACACCTGTCATGAGGAGGCACCTTTTCCTAGTTTGCACAAAGATCAGCAACTGTCTGTTCCCAGCCTTCATTTCTTTCTAATAAAGTCTTAAAAATGACTATAGTGCTTGAAATCTTGCCTCTAGACTGCACCTTCGGGGAAAAAAACCTTAACTTTCAGAGTTTTTCACTAACAACTGTTAACTAGGAAGCTTTAAGTTCTAGCTAACATAAAAGTTCTATTATTAGATTATCTATTATCAGAAAATACAGAGATTAGCAAACTTGGAGATTGATAAAAAAATAAAGAAAATTATACTTACTAAAGAGTATGGAATTTAAGTTTTCTGCTTCCTCAATCATATTTATTTTGTGTCAAAATTATCTTAAATTGTATGTCTATATTTTCTATTAAAAGCTATATATGACACATATAAATAAATTATAGTTTTGTGACCCAATTTAATAGTTCTATATGTGAGTAAACTATAATCCTTACCATCAGTGTCAGTGGCTCCATTATTTAATTCTTATGTTTGATTTATTTCTTGGTTGCTTGATTTAAATCTCCAAGTAATTCTTCTCTAGAAAAGTACATGGAGTATATATTTTCTAAGTTTTTAATCACAGTGTATCATGACAGCTGAGATTTCAGGCTCTCAGACCAAGTAGGTACAAATTCAACTCCTGATACCTTTCTTTTCCCATGTGACTCTAAGTAAATTTAACAATTTTGCACTTCATATTTTTCAAATTTCTCATTGGATTAGTGTAAGGCTAATGGAATCAATGCTTGTAAAGCACTTACTATACTGTTGAACATGTAAAAAGGACTTGATATATATTAGCTGAGTATAAAAATCTGAGGTGATAGTTTGCTCCTCCTTACATCCTTTCATGCTTCTCTGATCACCCAAATTGTCAAAATTCATGAAAAAACACAATTTCCTTCTTTCAAAGCTACTGTTTCTGTTGTTAGCCATCTTTCTTCATCTATAATGTTTGTCTTGTGATGGCCACTCATAAAATACAGTGGGATACTGTTAAAACCTGTTGTTTCCTGGCAGCTACTATGTCTGAATAGATATAGAAAGACCAGGGAGACAGTTGGAATGAAACAAACTTCAGGTACTTTGGAAAGATGCACTTTTCGGTTTCTGACCAGTTTCTGGTATTTACAGATCTCAAAACTCCAAGTTAAGGAATTGGAAATGGGAGAGTTGTAAGTTATTTCCTTTTCCTTTTCCTGGTAGACTTTGATCTATTAATAAATAACAGAATTTCTTCCAAAATCAGTTTTGTTCTGTTAAGCAATTTTAGTTTATGAATTTTTTTGTTTTTATATTTTTCTGTTTCTTCACTGTTTAGAGATACATTAGCCACGGTTACACTGAAGTGCTGGTGATACACCATTTTAAACTTGAAGATCCATTTAAACATTTTTTTTATGGTGCCCCAAATTTGGAAACAACTTAAATAATCTACAGTTCTACAGTTCAGTTATTGTTATATAAATTATATGATATTCATAACTTGGATTATTATGCACAATTCAAAATTACATTTTCAAAGATTCTTTACTGAAGCAACATGTTTTGTGAAAAAAAGCAAAATATAAAAGTAAATAATTTCAATCTTGCCAAAAAATATATATATGCATTGCATAAACAATATCCTGGGAAGAAACAGATGAATATGTTCAACACTTGCTATCTTGGGCTGATGGGATTATGGGTAAATTTATGGTAAATTATGGTACATTTTCCATGTATACAAAGATGTATACATCTTTTGTATACACCTGTGTACCAAAAATGTATACAAAATGTGTACATCTCTTTAATAAGCAAGTGTTTCTTTGGGGATTTGAAAAAACAGAATTTTTTTCTTTTTTCTTTTTAAGGAGAAAGTGAAGTCCTTAGAGAAACAATTGTGGTAGATGGGATTAAAATCAAAATTACCCCGAAGTATAAATTTTATTACTTAAGTAATGCATAAACAATTCTACTCATTTTTACATTTTTTCTTTAGAATTAGCCATTTTGAATAATATCAACCTCAAACAAACATTGTAACACTTAATAGAAGAGAAAAATAGAAAACTGGTTAGCTTAAGTAAAGGAGTCTATTTTGTGATTCATGTAGAATTTGTGGCCCATATTTTAAGAATGATGTTTGTTTGTATTAAAAGAGAAACGCCCACCAGCCTTTTAAAATTTACTACAGTGGTAATTGTTTCTCTTCACTTAAGAATTAGAAAATATTGAAAAGGAACACTGCTTATATCTATCATTGTCAAAAAATGACCATCTTCAGCAGCTTGATTTTGGCTAAAATAACATGCATATACTACGTGTTTATGTGGCACACATAGTTGAAATAAAGCACTACATTTTCTCGTCATCTGTGGAACACTTATTTTTTGTGCCCTTTTCTTTCCTGGATAAGAATTATGTATTTTGTAATACATATAGTATACTTTTAGCACCCAAATCTTATCACTAGTTTTACTTTAGAATAGTACAAACTCCGAGATCAGATATCAACTTTAAATAAAATGTCTATAAAATTTTGCAAAGAAGTCTTAAGGAAATAAACTATAATATTAGGATAATAAATACTTAACCAAATATATGAGAATTATTCAATGATGAGAACAGTACAATAAAATCAACATTTAGAAAATGATTTAACTTCAGAAATAAAGTACATAGGTTACAAATATATTAGACCTTTCGCTAAAAGTAGTACCTAAATACCTGTACTTTTTAAGTTATATTCATTTCCTTGATCTAGCCTCAGCTGCTCTAAATTATATCAAATAAGACAAAATTATTTAGTCAATGAGCAAGGAGATTCTATAGCTCTTTATGTAATTAATGGTTAGGAGAACAGACCGGCGCTAGAGTGTCTGGGTTCAAATCCCAGTGATGTTACTTACTAATCTGGGGAAGGAGCTGTAGCATGAGTGCCAGTCCGATGGATTCCTTCAAAGAATTTGAGAATCTGAGATAACCGGACTTTGAGATGCGCAAGAGAGAATGAAATGCTGGGACTTGAATGCATTAACCTCTGCTTCCCTTATTCTGCTAGCTTCACCTTTCCCACTGCATCCCAGGTTGTTCCATGGGCAGCTTTGATAACTGCAACCTTGCATACAGCCACGGCCATGCAGCTCTGGTGAAATCATCTTTATTATGTTTGCCAACAAAGAGGAAGGGGCATCTGTCTCTGAGCTCTAGTTAGGAAATCCTGTGCAATGATTGGTCAGGCTTGCTTATCACCTGATCAACCACATTGACTGTTGGGTGTGTATTAGCTTTCTATTGCCATGAAACAAATTACCACAAATTTTGTGGCTTCAAGAAAAGTGTTTATTATCTGACGGTTTCTGTGGGTCAGGAGTCTGGACAGCGTTTAGCTGGGCTCTCAGGATCTCACCAGGCTGAAATTAAGTTGTTAGGTGGGATTGTGATCCATCATCTGAGGTTTTGGGTTCTCTTCTTCCAGGCTCATTCAGGTTGTTGGCAGAAATTAAGTTCCTTGTGATTGCAGAAAACTGAGGCCTGTTTTCTTGCTGGCTGTGGGCTGAGGCACACCCTTAGCTACCGGAGGTGATGCTTATATTCTAACCACTTGGCCTTCTCACATCATGGCTGCTTACTTCTTAAAAGCCACCAGGAGGATCCCTCTTTTGTTCTGCTACGGTGAAGTCTTATATAATGTAACACAGCCATGGAAGTGACTGTTATTTTTACAGGTCCCACCAACCCTCAGAGGAGGGGGATGGTACAGGGTGTGACTACCTGGGGTGAGAATATTAGGTGTCATCCTAGAATTCTGCCTACAGTAAGGGTTAGAGTATTATGCTTGGAGCAGCCAGTATCACTGGCCATCCCTATGAGCTCACAGAGCTCCGTCATCCTCTACTCTCCTATGAAGGGAGACAAAAACAGTACCACTAATTTATCCAGCTTAGGAGATTTAAGGAAGGATGTTTTTATGTTGGTCTTTAATCTTCTTCTTTAATTTTTCAAGGTGTAAGGATAATGGACCTTCCCCTCTGGATATAAAGCCCTCGCAGTAAGTCAGGATTTCACTCTGCCTCTCCTTTTCTTTCCCTCCACGTAAGATACTTTCTGCATCCAAGTTTCTCAGTAAAAGTTTACTGAACTGAATTCATTACATGTTAAATGTGCTGATAATCTCATTTAGAAAAAAATTCCCACCCATCCTGGCATACTTGTTAACAAATCTAGCAGGAAAGCCATAAACTTAATGGACCAGACCTCTGAATTACTTCACAACCACCCCTATTCTGGAGATGAAGATCCTTTTTGTTTAGTCCTGATTCTCAACATGACATTTGCATTTTAGTCCACACCAATGGATATAGATAAACCGAATTTCTAATCTTGGATTCTGAAGCACAGCCAATAACACTTTATTAAACATAACATTTTCACTCAAAGTAAATTAATTTGGATTATTTTGGATAATTATTTTCATAAAAGATCAAAATAACGACTTTTCATATTGTATAAATGAATATGCTAAAAGAGACTACCACCCATTTTAAGGAAGTTTTACATTGTAGAAAAGGCCAATCCTACTTATAGAACCAAAAAGCCAATCTTTTTGGCACCACATTTAAGAAATCAAATACAGATGAAAAAATGCTGCTAATCCATCTTTTATTTTCTTTCTCTTTTAACTCATGCCAGCAAAATAAAGCTTAGGAATTCTATAGCAACAATAGCTTCCCATTAAATAGTGACAGAAATATGGCTCACTTTGATTACATATCAGCTTGTAAAAGTGTTACTTTTGTGAGAAAAGTTTGAGTAAAATATCTTCTTTGAAAGAGGAAATTTGAAAAGATCTGTAAGAACAGGAAATATGAGACAAGGAAAGACAAAAAATAGTGCCACTAGTTTTCCAGTTCAGAAGATTTAAGGGAGAATGTTTTTATGTTGGTCTTTAATTTTTAAGTATGGTTCCATTTAAATCTTAAAACAGTACACTTTTCTACACTCTGGAATGTGACAGATCTTGGCCACTCTAAAGGTTAACACATAGTTTAAAAAACAAAATACAACTGAGCAAATTTTACAGATCTTGTTGGCTTATTCAAGGATGCATGAAAGGGGCAACATCCAATCTAGCAGACAGAAAGGAGCTCCAAGGAGCTGTATGAAATGAAATTCGACTTTTACAGGCAGAAGGGGTCAGGAACAAGGAAGTTATACTAGATGAAAAAAAGCAGTTGGTTATGACAAGGTCACTTTCCTTTAGGGAATGGCAGGAGTCTATCAGGCAGATTACCTAACTAGTGCTAATCAGGAGATTCCTGATTGACTGGTGTAAGATTCCAGTCAATCTGGGAGAGCTGCAACTGTAATTAAGTCTCAGTTTGGTGATGTAGGGCTTAGCATAAGTGACTCCATTTGGGGCCTGTTGTCTTGTTTTTAACAACATTAAGAAAGATTCTCATGAATATTGCAAAGGACTCTGAAAAAGACTCTTAAGAGTTCAGGGCAAAGCCAGAAGTTTACAGTAATATTATAAATCACGCATGGGTTTTTCCAGAGTGGCATGATTCATGTTAAAGTTTCTATTCACTATTTCCAAAAACATTTTTAACCTTCACATTGTGGTAAGTCCCAAGTGCCACCTAGAAAAGGGAGAGAGTAGAGTTTTATAATATTCCGTCAACAAGTATTTATTCAAAAAATATTTGTAGAGTGCCTACTATATAAGGTATCATGATTGGCTCCACAGGTAATATGAAGATCAATGGGACATAAATTTTACCTTCGGGCAGATTATAGTCTGGTAGAGGTACTAAGATGTCCACAGATATCTATATAAAAAATATAATTCAGTGAACCATCCATCAGAGGCATTAAGTGCCACAGAAGCACAGAGGAGGAGGGTATGACTCTTGTTAGGAGTACCCAGTAAAAGTTTCATGAAAAAGGTAAAACAGAAGGGAACTTTTAAGGACAAAAACAAAAATGTATGAAGTGAACTGAAAATGTTTCTGGAAGACTTCAATGGGCAGAGTAAGGAATTAGGAAGCCTGAGGAGCCATCAAAGACACTGTGAGTAGGAAATTAACATTATCAGAACTGACTACTTTAGGAAGATTAATCTGAAGACAGTTGAAAATGGATTGAAGTAGGGGAAAAACTAGAGATAGAGAGGCCTGTTTTAGATCAATCTAATAAAAAGAGATGAAAGGATGTCAAATACCTAGATGTGATATTGTGATTTATATTAGGAAATATATATTTGGTCTTAGTCCTCATTTCTGGCACAGAGCTCCTAAAACCTTTGGAATTTCCTAAGTGGTGAGAGCCATAAAAGTGTCTCTTGTTATGTTAATAAGGTAATTTTGGGGCCTAAGGATGGGAACTGGTTGCCAGGAGAACCAATCATGTGATTAGATGGTTTGATCTTTCAAGCTGGCCCCCAGCCTCTGGAGGGGGGTGGGGGCTGGAGGTTGAATCAATCACCAGTGGCCAATGATTTAATCAGTCATGCCCATGTAATGAAGCCTCCATAAAACCCAAAAAAGACAGGGTTTGAAGAGCTTCTGGGTTGGTGAACACTTGGAGATTTGGGGAGAATGGCTTGCTCCAAGAGTGTATGGAAACTCCACACCCATTCCCACATACCATACCTTATTCATCTCTTCAATCCAGCTGTTCCTAAATTATATCCTCTTATAATAAACCGGTAATCTAGTAAACGGGTTTCCTGAGTTCTGTGAGTCGTTCTAGCAAATAAATCGAACCCAAGGAAGGGTTTGTGGCAACCTCCAGTCTGTAGCTCGTTGGTCAGAAGCACAGTTAACAACCTGGGCTTGCGACTGGCATCTGGGGGCAGGGGTCAGTCTTGTAGGACTGAACCCTTAACCTGTGGAATCTGATGCTATCTCTGAGGAGACAGTGTCAGATTGAACTGAACTGTAGGACACCCAGCTGGTGTCCCAAGCTTTGCTTGGTGTTATGGAGGTGTCCCCCCCTAAACACACACACACACACCTCACATGTTGGAATTAGATTCAGGAACCCAAAAGATTAGATGACAGGGAAAGAGGGCCCGGATTGAGATAGTAACAGTAGAAACCAAGAGGAGTAAGTTTATGCACAGAGTCAGAGTATACAACACGTAGCAGCTCCTCCACTAGAACTGAAGCTCCATGAAGGGGAGGGCTTACTGCACCTGTTGCTAGTCCTCAGTGCTTAGCGCTGTGCTTGCCCATAATATGCACTCAATATTTCTGACTGAATAAATGACTGGAATTTAAATGTGAGGAAGGGGCGGGTATTGTGTTTACTTGTATATTTGCCATGTTTCCACCAGGGATGTGGTTAATGCAGATATGTCCACCCAACTTCTGGTGAAGACAATGGTTACCTTTCATAACAGATACATAAGTAAGACCCCAAACAACACATTTCCTAATAGGGAATTCATGTTGTAAGATGTTAGTCATCTCCATTATTGTTTAAATGACTTTCGTTTGTGTTTCTCCATCTGAAAAATAAATTATTTTCCTTGAGAATAAATGCCTTGAAATTGTACTAAATCTACACTTTCCGTTTTCTCAAAAGAAAAGATCCATGATTTTCTTGAATCTTTCACTTCATTTCTCTATAACTAAGTTCCTAGGTCAAGAAAAGCGTAAGGCAGGAACAAGGCCATACTATTTGATGGGATAACCCTTCAGGAAGGAGAGCTTTTTAGGAAAGCTCCTTGATTAACTTGCTACCAAGTTTATTGACCTAGTGGAGAGACTGATGTAAACTACAGAAGGTGATAGTGTTTTTGATGGCTGCTTATTTAAAATGCAATTGTTTGCACAGCAAATGTATGACAAAAAAGCCATGTTGAAATATATACTTTATTTTTTATTTAATTCACTTGATGGATTTTAATTTTATTTATTTTTTAGACCAGTTTCCTGATTTTTCTATCCCCCCAAGTTTTATAACACTGTATAAGTTTAAGGTGTACAGCAAAATGATTTGATATATGTATATATTGTGAGGTGATTACCACAATAAGTTTAGTTAACATCCTTGATGGATTTTTAATTTGATCATATTTCTCAAAGACTAAAAGCTAATTCATTGGCAATGAAATCGTTTGTGATATATTGCCTTGACACTTCCCACTTTTAAAGACTAAAGATATGTAGGGCCCTCAGGAATTAAAACAACATAAATATAGTTCACATGTATAACTGCTTGAATTAAGACATAGTCTGTGTCATCATGAAGTTCCTAATCTGGCTGAGAATATATATAAATACATAAAAAGTAAATTTTTGTGTTACAATGTAAACAAAGTTCTATAGGAAAACAGAAGTGCAAAGGTTTATGGCCTGTTACTTCACTGAGGGTATAAATTAGGGTGCCAAGGAAGAGGAGAGAGGCGAAGTTGGAAAAGTGAATTTGGCCAGAGGTACATTGTAAGCAACCAAGTGTCAGAAGAGACTTTTAAGTAAGCACCTAAAAAGTAAGCTTTTTTTTATTTTGTTTTTCAAACCATTCTTATTTATTTACTTATTTAGGCTGCTCTGGGTCTTAGTTGCGGCATGCGGACTCTTAGTTGCAGTATGCAGCCTCTTAGTTGCGGCATGCATGCAGGATCTAGTACCAGGGATCAAACCCGGGCCCCCTGCACTGGGAGCATGGAGTCTTACCCACTGGGCCACCAGGGAAGTCCCAAAGTAAGTTTTTAAGTATGCTCATGTGTGTATTTCAGAAAGATCACACTAGCTAACAGTGTATAGGAGAGACTGGGGATATCAGATAAAGGGACCGTCCAAGTATGAGTTTATTTGCATTAATCCAGCGAACCAATATTAGTTGTCACTCTATTAAGTGTTTACACTTTACTAAGCACTGTTTAAGCTTACTTTTGGCCACAGGCAACTTTTCAGAGAGATGATCAGCTAGTAAACGGAGTCATAGGATCTGAACTGAGTTTCCAACTCTTAAACATGGCACACACTTTCTAGAGAGAAAGATAATTCGGTTTTCAGTTAAGCCCATGACTGTGGGAATAGAGAGGAAGTAATCACCCTAAGAAATTTTTTAGAAGGAGAACCAAAGGGATTTTTGAGGACAAACTGGCTTTGAGTAGTGAGGGAAAGGATCTGAGGATGTAGAGTTGGTGATTTTTTTGTTTGGTTGGCTGACCCTCTGCTCAGGAAAGTCTGGGAGAGGCAAGATCATGAATTTAGTTTTGGAAAGATGTTTTTGAGTTGCCTGTGGGGGACATCCATGTGGAAATGGCCAACACAGACCTGTAAATACTTCTCTGAAGCCCTGGAAAGAAATGAGATCCAAGATGGAATGACTGGGAATCTGAATATGACTGAAAAACATAAAAGTGAATGAAATAACCCCGACTCATGAAGGGTGAGATAGGATGGGACCTGGGAGTGCTTGCACATGCACCTAGACCAATGTCTTCTCAAGCAACAAAATACATAGAAACTGTAAGGGACTAAAAATAATTGCTTGAATGCACAGATGGGGCTAATATTAACAATAAGATACAAAAAGGCCACA
The DNA here is from genome assembly GCF_028023285.1 of Balaenoptera ricei. Taxonomy (NCBI): domain Eukaryota; kingdom Metazoa; phylum Chordata; class Mammalia; order Artiodactyla; family Balaenopteridae; genus Balaenoptera; species Balaenoptera ricei. Next base: position 67,865,905 of record NC_082648.1, read on the forward strand.
AATCAACTGCCATTTCTGAGGTGCCAAGAGCAAAAGCAGGGTACTGTGCATGATCCCTGCACACAGAACCACCAAGGGGGTGGGCAGACCACCTAAACTACCCCTGTGCCAGACCCACCAATCCTCCCTCACCCCCACTTAAGGAACCAGCTCACCCCCCCTCCCCCTGCAGGAATGGGCAAGGGCACCTGTTTCTTGTACTCACTCACTCCAGCTGTAGCAGGACTCCCAATAAAGCCCAATAAAGCCTTACCTGAATTCTTCGTCCGGCCTCTTACCAATTTCTATTGATCATGAGACAGGCTGGGGCCTGAAACCTGGGATCTGGGACCTGAAACCTGGGATCTGGGACCCTTTGCTGCAGTGCTTGCACCTGGACAAAGCTCTCCTTCCGTAACAAAATACAAAGAAACTATAAGGGACTAAAAATAACTTCCCGCATGCGCAGCTGGGGAAAATTAAGAGCAACAACATACACAAAGACCAAAAACCCAACTGCCCCTTCTGAGGAGTCAGGAGCAAAAGCAGGGTACTGGGCATGCACCCTGTACACAGCACCAAGGGGGGTGGGCAGACCACCTAAGTCATCCCTGCATCCTGACCCCTAGACCCTCACCCTATATGAGGAACCAGCTCACGCACCCCACCCCCCAAGGGAGCGAGCAAGGACACCTGTTACTTAATTTCGCTCCTTCCTGCTGAAACAATAAAGTCTTGCCTGAATTTCTTATCTGGCCTCTCATCAAATTCTATTGATTAAGGAGTCCAAGAACCCTGGCCTGTAACAAACATAGAGTCCAAAGACCCTAGTGGTAAAAAAGGCACCATGGGTCAAGTCAATTTTTAAGTTGCAAATGTCAAGGATGATGTGAACTTAAGAAGACAGAAGAACCATGTGAGGGTGATGTCAGGGAAGCTAACTGAGAAGATCTCAGGATGGAGGAAAGGTTCAGTCAATTCTGTCAAACACTACAAAAAACAAGTAAGCAGACCACACAACTGTTACCAATGAAAGAAAGCGGCTTCATACACAGCCACATTGGATGAACTTAACACAAAACTGGGCCCAGCCAGGATTCTTCGCAGCCACGGCGGTCGACTTCTGTTTCTCCTAAGAGGCCAATTTGAGTCCTCCTTCATCGCCCTACCCTTTCCTCCCTTCTTGCATGTACTGTAAGTCTCCTCCACATATAAATGTTTGGGCACTTGCCTCCCACTCCTCTCCCTTACTGCAGCTTACCGTTTCCATGGAGACCTTCACTTAATTAACCCCGCGGAGAGAAGAGGGCGTTGCTGGCGGGAACGAAATCCACCAGAACAGTTGCGGGAAGAGCTGGAGTGGAGCGGAGGGTTGCTGAGAGGCGCCGGGAGGAGAAGCGCGGAGCAGCCGCGAGGTGGGGGCGATGGCGAGCTCCTTCCCCTGCCCCCCCCGCCCCGACCCCGTCACCCCGGCGCAACACGCGGCGCACGAAACTTGCAAAGTGCTGGCTGCGCGGCTGGGGTCAGGGTCTGGCAGTGTCAAGGGCGGGCTGCGCGCGGCACCCGGCACCCACAGGCTTCCTCCACTGAGCACCCGTCGCGCTTCGGCTTCCAGGTCCCTGGTCTTTTTCCTTTCCCCACCAGTCTAACCATTCTTAAAACCGCCGCCCTTCTCTTTAAACTCTGTTCTTTTCTCCATTGGTCAGAAGTTTGGGACTCTTTCTAAAACCGCGCGGCCGTGGCCAGTTGCTCTCTTTTTACACTTTGGGAGCAAACCCTGACCGAGACCTGTATTTGAATGGGGATTTGGACTTCAACAGGCAGCAGGGAGCGATCTATCCACTTCGGCGTTCTTATTATGCAGCACCCAAACCTTCAAAATTCTACCTGACAGCTTAGATTTGGGGGAAAAAATTAATACCCCAACCCCGCGAATGGAACGCTTATAACAGGTTGCTGAGAATAAAGAACAGGGTTAAAGCTTTGCAGTTTTGTGGAGGAGTCTGTGGATTGAATGATTAGGTATTTCTTTTTAACTGGGTTGCATTTTATCCGAGGTGAACACCTGCTACAGAGGATTTTGTAGGAAGAAACCTGCTTTAGAGTGGGCTTTAGAGAGCTTTAAAGTTGATCCTGGGGACCTGTTTACTATTAAAATGATATTTTTCAGGTTCAGAAATATGTATTTTAAAAAAAATACAGAGGTGTTTATTTTTTTCTTTATACCTTAAGTTGAACGTGACAGTTCCTAAGTCCCCAGGGACTCAAGGTTCCTGGGAAAAGTTATACAAGCTTTTTGGATCAATGCATTTTAAAAATAAATTCAGTTGAAACGAATGTCGAATGTTTTTTCCATTTAAGTTTCAATTTCATCCACTGTATTTGAAATATTTTTTATAATGATGGTATAATTTTAAAATGTGAGGAATTACTTCCAACAAAGTAGCAGTGTGTAGGTGTTCTAGATTTTTATCCATTAAGCTTAAATAGTTTCACACAGTGCAATGTAATTTTGTGTAATTGCCTAATTCATTTTATTGCTAACATCTCCTTTGTATTTAATTATAGCAGCTTCTAGAAACAAATTGTTTTGCTGTTTGTTATTAGTTGAAAAGTACTGATGTTTTCCAGTTTTATTGGGTGGACAATATTATGAAGCACCTACTTATTAATGCCTTCACATTCGGTTGGATGAGCAGTCTAAATTGAAAAGACATCACATTAAAGTGATATACGCACACACAACCTAAAGAATTTCCAGTAGTTTAGTTCTGAAACTAAAAATATACATGCTTAATTGAGCTGAATATACTTTATTTTCCAGATGGAGAAATCAGTTATTCTACTGCTCTGGATACAATATGTTTTTAAGGTAAGACATTTTTGACTGTACTCTTTCTGGGATAATTAGTGGGCAAGATGCTATTGCATTGGGTCTCTCCATTTTGGAATATAAAGGGTGTGTTGAAGACAAGTAACACTAAACATGAGATTTAGTTCCTAAGAAAAGTTTTCCTTGCTAGGCGCTGCACAAATATATGCATATTGGTGGCAGCTGTTTTCACTGCTTGCAAATTGTTTTGGGGGATGATCAGTGCAGAGGGAGAGAGATCAGAATTTGGTAAAAGACAAAGTATAGTGAGGCATTTTAAAGTTGTTTTTGGTAGGAATTTTGATGAATGTATCATTCTCTTGGGAGCTGAATTATTTTTTTTGTCATCTAGGGAACATAAAGGGTCTCTGATAATGTGGTCTGGCTATTTTGCCTCAGTTGCTAACATTTTCTTTACCTACAAACGAACCAAGGTTTTAAAATAATTCAGAGTCAAACATTTTGCACTCAAACTTATTTTCATTCTAAGTGCTTTGTCAAGAATCCATTATCATCAAGGTACACAGTTTGACATGCTAAGAGGGTGTGCTGTGACTTTGTTTCTTCCTTCTCCCTGACCCCAGGATCCTGGTGATTCCTAGTTTGAGAGATATGCATCTAAAATTTCCCTGCTCTTATTTTACTTGCCTTTCTTTTTTTAAAAATTTATATTGGAGTATAGTTGATTTACAGTGTTGTGTTAGTTTCTGCTGTACAGCAAAGTGAATTGGTTGTACATATACATGTATCCACTCTTCTTTAGATTCTTTTCCCATATAGGTCATTACAGAGCATTGAGTAGAGTTCCTTGTGCTATACAGTAGGTCCTTATTAGTTATCTATTTTATATGTGGGAGTGTGTACAAGTCAATCCCAATCTCCTAATTTATCCCTTCCCCACCTTTCCTCCCTAGTAACCATAAATTTGTTTTCTACATCTGTGACTCTATTTCTGTTTTGTAAATAAGTTCATTTGTATCATTTTTTTGGATTCCACATATAAGCGATATCATATGATATTTGTCTTTCTTTGACTTACTTCACTTAGTATGATAATATCTAGGTCCATCCTGTTGCTGCAAATGGCATTATTTCATTCTTTTTTATGTTTACTTGCCTTTCTTAAGTTATTTCCTGAACTATGCTTATAAATAGAGTATCCAATGGATGTTATTTAATTTATGTGTAGAAATCAATATTACTGAAATATTTTTCAATCATAATTTGGTATATTTTAGGTTTCATTTTTTGTAAATTTGCTTATAAAAAATAACAAAAAAGACATTTTTATTTACCGTTACTTTTCTTTCCCATTTCAGATCTCAAAAAGTTTCCATTATATACCAAAGAATAAACAAACAACAACAATTTTTATTGAATGGGATGAATTTCCTAAGGGAGGAAGTCCTGAATTTTATTTTTTAAAATACCAACTTGTTAATAATTTTGCTCAAAAAGTAAGGCATCTTTTATTTTTTGGCTCAGATAAAAGTGAGCACAGTGTAAATTTGTTGTAACTGAATGCCACATCATAAACAGGAATTTAATAGTCATTGCAATATCTTACTTTAATTTTACTAATATATAAAATGCTAGCATTATATGAAATATCTTCAATAACTAGTTGATCAAAATAATATTTGTTTCATCATCGGAATGGTTATGTATTTTCCTTTTTAGAATTTATGTACTACACAGAGAGCAACTTAAAAGGTAATATTTTATGTAAAAAATAGTTAACGTATGTTTGCATTTCATATTGGAAAAACTGCTTTTTATGAAGATGTAGAGAAGTCAAACCTCTAATTATAATGCATCTTACAAAGAGTTAATAAGCATTTCTTAAGCAGATGAATCTCATTATTTACAGAATGTGAAAAGGATTCTCGCAGACCCACAAAAGCTTCCAAAATCAATAATAACACTAGAAGAAAGTGAAGACTGTCACATCATTATACAGTCCATAAAATATGGACAAATTTTAAGTGAAAAGTCATTTCAAACCTGTAAGTAATATGTATGTGTTGTTCAGCTATCTTACCTAATTATAAAAGGGAAAATTTTTTATTACCAGATCATTTGAATTTTACAGTGATTGATAGATATACAGTGGTAATTAAAAATCACATCCCGATCGTATTTTGTTTTTTGATTATAATTTAAATTTCAAAATTTAAAGGAAATTGTAAACTAAAGTAAGAATGTGATTTTCAGTTTTGACATTTAATGTGTGCTAATATGAATAGATAGGTATAGTGGAGATATTACATATAATCCAGATTATTCTTAAAAATCCTATAATGTGGATTGTAATCTAATTCATTCATTCTAAGCAGAGTGCAAGAAACTCCCATATAGTCTAGAAAAGGTTTTATAGTTAGGTAATATTTTCCCATCATGGTGAATCTTTTGTAATTCAATATCATTTGTGTTTCATTCAGTTTTATTTGAAACCATACTAATTATTCTCCCTGATCTTTTAGGTGGAATATCAACTAGAAATATTAAAACAATAGCAACAAGTACGAGTGTTTCTTTTAACTGGAGTGTTCTGTCTTCCAATGACACTTTAGTGTCAATATCGCTTAATAATTCTTCACAAATTATGCAAAATAATGTCATGTTTTATGAGTGGGATGATTTGAAACCTGCCACCTTATATGTTTTTACATTTGAATTTAAACAATTGCATTTGGATTTTATAAATATATTTCAGAGACTGGATGTTCAAATTGAAACAGGTATGTAGATATTTATTATTAACTTATATATTTATTATATATTTTGTAGATAACTTGGCAACTTTTAAAAAGCGATTCAGCCAAGTATTAACCGCTGTACACTGCTTGTAAATGAATTAGCATAGTCCTCTTTTTCTAACTATATTATTCTGATATTTGACTGATTTACTGAACAAGCTGGATTTAGCAGGGTAAAGGTAAGAACCAACTTTTTCTTCCACCACTTCTTTTAAACTGAACCAAGTGGGTTCTCTTTTCTTTAACTCTGGCAATGGCTCATATAGATTCCATGGCTTTTTTTGGTGACTTCAGTGTATCAATAAACATTCTCATTTTCAGATATTAAAAGATCATTAAAATCTAGTATAAAAATGTAAATCTTTCATCAGCATATCCAGAATGCAATGGACCCTCATATATAATAAAAGGTGAAAAGTATAGCTCAGCAGACTTAGAGAGCTAACTCGTTTGGTCTCAAGTTATTTTTTAGAAACATAGCATCAAATTGTATGCTATGGAATTTAGAGATATTCTAGTCCAGAGTCGTTGGTTTATGGTATGTCAATGGACTGTTATCTCCAAAAAGAAAGTTGTTTTAAGAAACTGAGTCAAATAAATCTCTCTTTACTGAAGGAAAAAATATATATATATAAATCCTTCATCCTATTTAAAGTTTCTCCATTACTCATCCCTGATCAGACCTGACCCAAATTTGGAATACTGCAAGGGGGAGGTGAATGTGTTCAATATTTTGGTGTTTTCCTATTTCCTATTCCTTCCCTCATATAGTAGGAAAAGATATGAGAAGAAGACAGAGTCATAGACGGCTAGTGGGGGCAGTGCACTTTCTGTGATGGGCTAAGAGTCCCATTTTAATACCCTCTATAGGAATAATCAATGAACTGCAATATTTTTTATAATATTTTGGTAATAAAAAGACAATAAGGTACTTAAGCATTCACTCTCCCCATTCTTCTTTTTCCCCTATGAAAAAAAAGACAACATCTTCTTACATCTTCCTAATATGTTGGGTTGGGCACTGATGAAGCATAAGCATGAGCTGAAGTACAGTTTCTACTCTGAACAGGCTAATATTTTCCTATCTTTCTGTGATGTGTAATCTTGGAGAAAAAGGCTAAGTGGCTGGCCATTCAGTTTTTTCTGGAACGTGAACCCATTTGAAGTCAAGTAACAGAGAGCAGAATTCTAAGCAAGCATGATGTCTAGTTCTCTAAATTAAAAAGAAGCCTGAAATATACTTTAAAAGTTCTCTAGCAGTGCAAGAGTAAGGGAAAGGAAAGGTAACTTAAAGTAACTTAGAAAGAAAAACATCTGTGGTTTTGTGTTAAGTTATAATTGGATGATAATTCTGCATAATTAATTCTTACAGCTACTTAAAACTGTTTTAGTTGGTGGTAATTCATTTACTACTTGAATAATGACAGCTTTAGCACTTTTATTGGTTTGGGAGAAACATAGGGAAAGTGCACAGTTAATACTGTGAGGTTTTCACAGTTAACTTATGTAGATGTTAAGAAATGTAATTATGAAATGCTATATTGCTGAATCCATCTTTAACAAAGCATTTTTCTTTTGGTAGGTTCATGTTCACAAGGATGGGTAGCATTAAAAAATAACTGTTATAGAATTAGCAAAGAGAGTAAGCCATGGAATATAGCCCAGCAACATTGTAAGTTATCTTTAATTTCTGCACACCTTGTGGATATAAAAAATGAAGAGGAAAAAAAATTTATGTTTTCACATCTCAGGTCAAAGAATCAAATAATAATATGGACTGGTCTTAATGATTTGAAGGTCAGTAGATATAAAGAAATATGTACATTGTGATAAAACTGTTTTATCTATATTCATTGATTCGTTGATTCCTTCTTACTTTCATTCATTCAGTAAGTATTTATTGAGTACTTCTTTTTTTTTAAAGATTTTTTTTGATGTGGACCATTTTTTAAAGTCTTTATTGAATCTGTTACAACATAGCTTCTGTTTTATGTTTTGGTTTTTTGGCCACGAGGCATGTGGAGTCTTAGCTCCCCGACCAGGGATCAAACCCACACCCCCTGGACCGCTAGGGAAGTCCCATTTTTGAGTACTTCTTATAAGCCAGACACTATTTCTCTTTTTATTTTTCCAATCTCTCTCTGTTTTAGAGTAGTCATCGGTTCACAGAAAAATTGAGGGGAAGGGACAGAGGTTTCCCACATACCTCCTGCCCCCAGGCATGCACATCCCCCCATTAGTGACCTCCCCCACCAGAGTAGTAACTTGTTAGAACCCCTGGACCTACACTGGTACGTCATTATAGCCCAAAGTCTAAGGTTTACATGATGCTGCACTCTTGATGGTGTTCATTCTGTGGGTTTGGACAAATATAAAATAATATGTATCCATCATTTTGGTGTGGTACAGAATATTTTCACTGCCCTAAGAATCCTCTGTACCGTGTCTGTTCATTCCTTCCCCACCTCCTTCAATATCTTTTGTAGGCATTTATTTCTTTACCTAATTTCTCTTTCGTTTTGATCTTTCCCAGACCCCTCTTAAATTCATTTGATTCATCTTATCTATTTCTTCACTTAATTTACTACCTAAACCAGATAGTCTCAAATGTTTATCTAGTCCACTTTCCTCTTATGACAACCAGACACCTGTCTAATTTTCCTCTACTTATCCCTTTTGGAATTTTCCACGGACACTTCAACATGGCTAAAACTGACTTGTTACCTCCTTCCCATCAAACCTGCTCCGCTTCCTCTATTTCTCACCTCTGTGAACAGTACCATAATATGGACCCCAAAACATGGAGGTCTTCATTTTATTTCTTTCACTGTAGACATCCAGGTTTATGAAGTTCAGTTTCACTAAGAGAGATTCAGAAAGATCTGAAGATTTTAGTCAATACCAGTGAAATAAGGAATGTGTGACATTTTTCTCACAAAATTCCTAATACTATGGAATAGCTAAGGAAATCTCATTTTGGTGAACGTTTCGTAGGAAAACTTGAGACCTAACACAATTATCTGTCTAGTCTGTGTTTTCTTCTTGATGATCCATTTACTTTTATTTCCTGCCATTCAAAAATAAATCTATTCTCCATGAGATATGCTGATCTCTAGTGACCCAAGGCAAGTTCTCTCAGTTTGATACCAATTTTTCTTTGGAACTTTGCATAAGCTTGGGAGAAACTATTGGCAACCTTTGATTGCATTTTCATCATCCTCTTAATGAGCTTCCTTTATCTTTTAATAGGAAGTGAATGAAATTCTAATAAAGCTTCCTCAAACCACAGTTCATCTCAGAAGTCCCCCTCCCAGAGTGCCAGTGTCTTTCCAAGTAGGCCAGTGAGTGTATATATAGTTGTTTCCTGCTGTTAGTTATGGTGGTTATAAACTGTTTAAATTAGAATGTTCTCTACCAATTGTTATGGTTCCTGGTTTCTGTTATAAAGTTAGGTCACATGGTCATGACAGCTAAAGTGAGGCTCTCAAGGCATCCTCGTGGTTGCTGTGAATTTTTCTAAGGTGTCTAAGATACATACTCTGCTTCAAGATTCTTAAAAATAACTTGGGAAGCAAATGAAACATCAAAGTAACTATTAAAAAAAAAAACTTCCTTTGTAGTAATAACTGAGTCCTATAGTGTCTCTTAAGTGCTAAGCGCAATTCTATGTGATTTACTTGTATGACGTAAGAGGAAATTGGGGCACATGTGGACAGGCATCAGAGTCTGATCTTAACCACTGTACTCTACGACCTCTGCATGAAGCTGGTCTATTGAGGTTGACATCAGAGTTAGCTGCTGGGTCTTAATCCTTGTGGTAGATTAAGAAAGTAATCACCCCTTTAAGTAAACCCATGCTGAGTAAGTGTGAATTTGTTATTGGATGTCGAGGATAAAGACTGTCTTACTCATCATTGCATTCCCAGCTTCCAATTGGGATCTTGCCACTCAGTAGGAACTTAATGAATGAAAGATTAATAGTTTCTTTATTCTACTTTGGGAGGGTTACATAGGTAAATCTCACTGAGTTCTCACAACAACCTAATGAGATAGGCAGTATCATTATTCTCATTTTATAGATAAGGAAAAAACTCAGAAAGATCCTGGGTCACATAGCTAATAAATAGCCATGCCAGGCCTTGAACCTGTATCTGTTTGACCAACCCTCATGCCGTAATCACTTGACCATACTGCCTCTGAGCCTCTGAGCCTCTGTCTGTTTTCACAATGGCAGTACAGTATATGCAATAAAGCAGACTCTTTGAGGAAACGATGCTCCTCCATTCTATTTGGTGAAATTGAAATGTACTGTTTTAAAATCTCTTTAGGAGGGAGCGGGTCTCTTTAGTCCTCACCCAAGCAACTAGCTTGGCACCATGCTTGATGTTGGGGATAGTGTCATAATCACAATACGGACATAGTCTCTGTTTCACCGAGCTCATTATAAGAATTATATTTGTTTTTGAGGTGCTTTTATGTGCCTGGCGTTTTACATACGTATTTTCTAAACCTGTTGAGAGAGGTCTTCTCTAAACCATGCAGAGTAGTCATGATTAGTTCCATTGCATAGGTGAAAACATTTCATTTCTAAGAGGTTAGCAGTTATCTGGGAGTAGATAGTAAGTGGCAGAAATACTGATTAGAATCCAGATATATCTTTGAAGCTTCTATTTTTCCTACTCAAGGAGAGTAGCCACGTGACTATCTAAAGATAGATTCATTACCTGTGAGAGTTGAGGTTGATGATATTCACCAGTGGCATCCTTAGTAGAAAGGTAACAACAACCTCTTCTGATTCTTAAGACTTACTTGTTGACTTGAAACGAAATAACTAACATCTAAGGAATAACGGGTCTGTGCCTGGCATTGTGTTGAGCCCTTCACATGCTGCACTGCCTGTGATCCTCACAACAACTTAGATGTAGGTTCTATCATTATACCCATTTTATAGATGAGAAAATAGAGGTTTAATGTGAAATTTAGCAATTCTGAAGACATGGCTAATGAGTGAATGCAGATGAACTCTGTCTGCAGCTCAGAATCTTTATCATGAAGGAAATCCACATAAAAATGTGAAACTGGTTGATGATTTAACAGTCTTAGAAAATGTTATAATATAGATGTGTCTAATAAAAATCTTATACACATATTTGAAGACATGACACTTTTCCTTTAAATTGGCTTAATTTGTACATCTTATTACAGAAAGAAGGTCATCTCACATGGACAGATGGATCATCTTTTGGTCTTAAGAAAAATGAAATTTTTTCTTCTCCACTGCTACCCAAGAATGAAACAGATTGCTACATTTTACAGCAAAATGCAACTGGATCAAACTATTTCTTTACAAGATTTTTCTGTTATGTTCCCTTGCCATATATTTGTGAATATGAATGTAATTATTTTATTAGTATTCTTATATTCACACATCTTACTCTTTTATTACTTTAAAGACAGAATTACAATTTCTAATAAAAATAATTCTCCTTTATATTTTTTCAGCACCTTCTCCACAGGAAAACCTTTTATTTTATGTAAAGGATGTTGGAACAACTGAGGTTGTATTCAGTTGGAATAATTTGAATGGTTGGAATAATTTGAATAAGTGGCTGAAACTGGGGTATAAAATTATCATTAAATATTATTTAGATTATACAGAAGAACAACATTTTGAAAGCGTGCCCCCAAATACTACAGAAAAAGCAATTACCCAACTGTCTCCTGGCCGTGTTTACAGATTTTTATTCTCTGCAATAAGTGAATGGGAGGCAAAGGCTACTTTAAGTCCAGTATTCATTGTTGAAACATGTAAGTTACAAGACATCTGAAAGTATAATTTTTCAAATATTTAATATCATCATTAACACATAATTCCTGAGGGTCTGCTATTTTCTCATAACATTCTGGGAAATCTCTCTCTTTAACCATTTTAGGTTACAATGAATCTGTTTATGTGTTTGGCTTTCCTATTAAATTAAACACCCAGAAGGACAGGAACTGTATCTTATTTGTTTTATAGTACCAACTAGACTGGTGTCCAGTTCATAGTAGATAATCAGTAAATTTGGGGAAAGCTGAATTTTCGGTATGTGCCAATAGCAGGAGATAAACAGACATGCACCCCAGACTTTAAGGGACTTACAATGGAGAGAATTAGTAAGGAATAAAATTGAATGCAAATATAACTGTATAGAAAAATATAATTACCTAAATTCCCATTCAGTGGTACATTTGATAAATGCTTTCTAGAATTCAGAAGATGGGTGATGGGAAGACTCGTGGAAAGGAGAGGCTTAGATTCACACTTGAAGGAAGAAAAGCACGTTTTGAGCAAAAGTGTGGAGATAGGAATTTGTAGGAAAAGAACAGTGTGGATTGATTGGAGATCCTCAGGCATGAGGGTGAAATCAGTTTGACTGGTAGGTGGTGTCAGATTTGGGCATGCCAGGGGTCTCTGTCATAGATGGTTGGACTTGACCTTAGAAACAAAGGAAATCCATGAAGACTATAGTTTCTAAGACTCCTTTTACCTTTTACAAACACTTTTAATGCATTCTTTCCCCTTTTGCCTTTTAAAAACAGTTTTAATGCATTATTTCACAGTCTTTATCTCAACCTTTGGAGTAGCTATTTAGAAATGAAAAAACTGAGCTTCAGAAAGGTTAAGTAAACTGACTAGGTTAACATGCTTTGTTAAGCCACACAGGAGTCCAGGAACCCAGATGGTCTTGTTTTAACTCTCCAGCTATTGCTTTCTAAAGAAAGAATCAAAAAGAATGTGTGTGCATATCTGTGAGTTGGGAGGGTAGGGAACAGATATAGGTTTGAGACTGATACGTGCAAGGTGCTGTTTTAAGAAAATTAATCTGGAGGGATTAACTAGGAAAATCACTGGCACTGGATGAAACAGTTTGGAGTTGGGAAACATTGCTGTAAGAGGATGAATGCCTGAGTTCTGGTGATGTTGGGAATGAAGAATAAATAATATGAAGTCCCTGCCCTCTGGTCTGACAAGACAAGTAAAAGACATATATAATGTATGATCACTGAATGCCAGAAGTACCATTGTGGTGGTGCTTGTAATAAAATTTATTGAACGGTAGTGTGTGTCAAACAATTTGCCAAGTGGTTTACCCTCCTTATCTCATTTAATCTTCATAATTACTCCTATAATTCCCATTTTATAGTAAAAAAAAAACCAAAAAAACAAAAACGAGGCTCAAGAAAATAATTTACTCAGGAAGTTGGAGATATAAATTGGTGCAGGGCTCAAATCCAGTGTTCCTTTTCTTTCCAAATTAGAGTATCATGGAAGTACTGAGAAGTGAGAGATTACTCTCCAAACCATCTCACTAGTATAATGTATTTTTCTGGTTTCTTTTCATCTACTAGGTCCATTATCAGCCCAAAATGTCACAGTTACTCATGTGACCCCAACGGAAATATTTTTACACTGGGATGCTCCAGATCCTGTATCTTTTCACCATTATTTTGTGGCTATTTTGGATGTTGTAAACAATAAATCAGAAAAGGTGTTTGTTGAAAAATTCAACACGTCAACAACAATTGGGAATCTAAGATCTTTCCATCATTATCTGATCTATCTGTTCAGTGTAGCAGAAAGAGGAACTTTAAGCTGCTTTGAGAAACCTATTTCAGCCATTACAGGTAAGTGTGGGCACGTTTTGCCTTTTGATCAAAAATACAAGCTGCATATTTAGAAATACTACTTTGCCAAAATTTAATTGTGTCGATCCTTTCATAGGTATAAATAGTCGGGGTTGAACATTTGTTTGGATGTTGAATCAATGCTAAGCATGGATTCTAAAGACTAAATTCATTTAGATTTACATGAACCCCTTAAACATCTGCGTTGTTCCTCCCACAGTTCCTAGAAGACATATTTCGTATCATAGCCTTTGCTGGAAAATAAATTATCTTAAGAGATGAAGATTAGTTCACCCAGTTCTCTTTAACAGCACTAGATCCAAGAAGTAGATCTGCACATTTAATGTTTTACCTGGTCCTTCTTTCTTTCCTCACGCAGTGTTATGAGTTGACCTCTAGGGGGCAGTGTCATCCCAGGACTTGGCAAATGCATTTCTAATCTCCACTCACCTCCACATGGCAGTTTTTGAATCATCGTCTAGAATATAATCATTAAAGTACTCTGTCTTTTAATTAAGCATTCTATTTACCCCATTAGGTATAAGTCAATCTTTTTTGAAAAGCGAAAACACTATTTATGAAAGTACGTAACTAAGCACATTTTGGCAGTATATCCCTGTGTGTGTGTTAACACATGTATTGTCTGTGCATGTGTATTTTACATGTCTATATGAAAAGTTCTTTGAAATTTCACCAGCTAAAATTTAAATGCACTAGAACTGAGGGAGGAGGAATGGAAAACTTGCACGTGCACAGACGTAGATTAATTAACCTTCTCATATTTGCCGGGAATACTTGGGATTCTTTGAATAACAATAATAAATTGTAAAGTAAGTAATAAAATATATTATTTCATGCTTACTGAATGCAAATGCTTAAGATACATGCATTCACTGTTGCAAATCCTAATCAAAAGTATTTTTCCAGTTGGGTACTAGAGAGCAGATGCTTTCTCTTTTCTGAGCTCAGAGCATGTGTCAATTGGTAAATGCTTGATTGACTCCCTTACACTTTAGGGAGGTGCTTTCATTTTTAACTGACAGGCAGACTAGGAGGATTTCTCACAGATTCATTAATTTTGAAGTCACATTAAAATCTTCCATGGTAGATGTAGAGAAATTGACATCTTCCTGTACTAATGGTGGGAACGTGCAATGGTACAGTGATTTTGTAAAGCAGTTTGGCAGTTTCTCAAAAATTTAAACATAGTGTTATTATATGACTCAGATATTCCTCTCCTAGTTATATATCCAAGAGAATTGGAAACAGTTGTTCACAAAGGAAACTTTATATGGATGTTCATAGCATATAGGCAAAACATGGAAACAACCCTAATGTCTATCAGTTGATGAATAGATAAACACAACGTGGTATATCTCTACAGTGGAGCATTATTCAGCAATTAAAAAGACTGAAGTACTGATACATGCTACAACATAGATGAACCTTGAAACGATATTAAGGAAATTAGTTACATAAGACCACATGTAGTATGATTCAATTTATATGAAATCCATAGGCACATCCATAGCGACAGTAATTAGATTAGTGGTTGCCAAGAATGGGAAAAGAGAGAAAGAAGGGAGTGGTGGGTGACAGCGCGTGGGTATAGGGTTTATTCTGGGGGTGATGAAAATGTTCTAGAATTAGATAATAGTGATGCTTTCAAAACCTTGTCAATATATTAAAAATCATTTAATTATATACTTTGAAATGGTGTTTTGGGTACCTGAATTAAGTCACAATAAAGCTTTCAAAAAAAAAATCTTCCATGGTATGTACCTATTTGTTTAATAGAGGGACAGGAGAAAGGTACATGTGAGTCTGCACATTTAATTATGTCATTTGCTATGTATGTTGACTCTAAACTGACACAGCTGTGCATGTCTAGGATTTAGTAATCCAGTGCTCTTTTACTTTCGTGAGGTTGAAGCAATATGCATTGTTTTCATTTGTTACTCACTCAGTAGATTGTTTTAGTGTCAGGAATTGCAATGGGTACTAGAAATGCAAAGATGAATAAGACTAGTATCTGCCTTCAGAGAGCTTACATATTAATGGAATGAGGCAAATTTTTAAAAAAGGATGATGCTGTATTATAATTGCTATTATATGGCTTATGCTCTCGGTACTGTGGGAGCATAGAGAGGGGTCAGTTAACCCAGACTCGGGGTACAGGGATGGCCGTGAAAATCTTCCTGGAGGAGTGATGCACTGAGTCATGAAGGAAGAGTAAGAGTGAACCAGGTGGGAGTGGGGAGGCAGAAGGATGTTGTGAGTAGGGCAAACAGCATGTGCACAGACGGTGAAGACCGAGGAAGAGACATCTATCTAACCATACCTGGGAAAGTCAGAGAAGGCTTTTTGATGAGACTGACAACTGAACATTAGGAAATGGGGAGTAGGTTGGCATGGCTAGAGGACAGGGGAAATGAGAGTTTAGAAAATGTAAGCTAGGCACACAACATGAAGGGCCTTGATATAGAGAGTATATTTTATTCAATAAAATCTAACTCTTCTGGGTTAATGGAGCCTTTGAGAATGTGGAAAAAATAATGGACTTTTCTCCGATAAAAATGCACAGGCATGGATAGAAAATTCTTTGAGTAATTATAGGACTATAACAGACTCATAAGTTTTGTAGGTATGTAAGAAAAAAATATCTGAAGCTGTTTCACCATGGAATCTTGTAAACAGTTTTTCTAATTGGACTATTCTGGCATTTTCTGATAATTTTATATACATAATCAATTTCAACACCTAAAGTCAGGCTGGCTCCAATTTTGTGAATTGAAGGTATGGAATGAATAGACTATGGGTCTGACCCAGAATATTTTACTAAGAAATTAAAATGTAGTGTTTAATTGTGTTGCTAAGGAGGTGAACTTCAAAACAGAGTAAAAATCACCTTATAGTTTCTGAAAACAAAGTAATTTTGAAAATCATAGAGAATTCTTTAAAGATTATTTAAAGTAAACTGTTGAACAGCTTAAAATTGCATAATTATCCTTATAGACATGAACTAATGATTGATCATTGTACCTGAGAACTATCAAAAGTTTAGGGGAGGCATGTAACACAAGACAATGAGACTAAAAGGAAGGCATTACAATGCCCAGAGAATTGTATAGTAGTGAAAATCCCCAGGCCTGATATTCAAATAAATTGTGTAAGGAGATAAGCCAAAGTATTTTCTTTGGTTATTACAAAAGAGTATCAAGAAAATTCTCCAATACTTGCATAGTAATCACAAAGACATATTTTTCTCTAAAA
Organism: Balaenoptera ricei; assembly: GCF_028023285.1. Lineage (NCBI taxonomy): Eukaryota > Metazoa > Chordata > Mammalia > Artiodactyla > Balaenopteridae > Balaenoptera > Balaenoptera ricei. Next base: position 67,882,456 of record NC_082648.1, read on the forward strand.
TTTAGTCCTTTTCAAGACATGGTGACATGAGGATTTGTTACATTTTAAACATGAATTAATATTGAACTGAGATATTTTTACTCAATAGCATGAGTAATGCTGACAGTAAACTAAAATGTATGTATCCATTTATCTATTTCTCAAAGGTATTAATCCACCTCAGAAAGTTTATGCTAAACTTGAAGATGTGGGAGAAGACAGTATAATTCTTCAGTGGGGATCCCCACAAGACGGCCACGAGGTCTACATTCAAATCGAATCCATATCAGATAGAAGAGAAGTCAGGAAGCTTTTTGTAAAGGATGCTAATAGAGTCAAGGTTGATCACTTAATCCCTGGAATGACATATGACATTGGAATGGCAACAGTAATGAATGGGAACTTCAGCGAGCTGGTCACTATTCAACAAACTCTAAGTGAGAATCAAGAACTTTTTATTCTTAACAGATATTTGCTGATTTGGGGGTATTGTAAAATAGTTTCTGAAAGAGCCCTCTGGTAGCAGGTTTTATCTTTTTACAATAAATAGATTGTTAGTGTGCTTCAGGATCTGGAGCAATTCGCATCTCTTGTAGCCTGAAAATGTCCTGTGCTTGTATAAAGGCAGCATTGTTTATGATTAAGATCCTAAAGCCACACTACCTAGGTTTGAATCTGGGTTCAGCTATTTGAGTAACCCTGGGCAATGTGTTCAACCTGTTTATGACTCAGTTTCCACATTTGTAAAGTGGGAGAAAATAATAGTGTGTGTTTCATAGGTTGTCCTGACAATAACTGATTTAATAAATGTAAGGACTTAGAACAGTGCCTGACATATAGCTGGACGTGTTTATAATTTTTATTGCATCCACAAAGGCATGCTGTAGCACATTGGATGGAAATATTGACAGTGTATAAAAGGTTTAGGACTAACAAAAATTTTCCATTTTCTTTCTCAAAATTAATATACTCAGTAAGTAATTATTGAAAATTTAATGAGGAAGAAAGAAAAGGAAAAAATGAAAAGTAAATACATGAAATAATGTTTATAGATATTTATAAATTATGGTAAATATTAAGAAGGAAGAGAGAAAAGTGATGTCAGAGAGTGTCAACTGAAATAAAAACATAAAGCATAAGAACAGTGAGTTTCAGTGTCATTTGGGGATCTTACTGAGGACTGTAGCCTGGGAGACAGCCTCTCAGAGAGCATTGAGGAACTGCTCCAAAGAGGTAGGGGGGAGAGGCCAGTATAGCGTATGTGATTTTTGGCTAAGAGGTATGTGCAATCAAGCATACATCTTGGCAGAAGGTTACTGCTAGTCATGAGGAACAGATATATCTCAGTTAATGATTTTAGTGCTTTTCTAAGTATGGGAAGATGTAAGAATATGGGCTCATAAAAATTTTTCCGGAAATATATCTAACTGCTTAAGGGCCTGTTTTGCCTGTTTTCCCAAAGCACAGAGTGCTTCATCCTATTCTTTATCCTGAATTCCTTTCAGGGTGTATTGTAGGTCAGCGACTGCAGTGGCTAATGACTTAATCCTGGTGTAACAGTATGGCAAGTGACATTCCTTGTTTTACAAGAGTAATTGAAGAGGGATGGAGGGTTCTACTGGAGATGGGCTGTAACAGAAGGAGTTACATTTGAATGGAGGCTTAAACCGTGAGAAGGCACCAGAGCAGAACAAGATGGAGGAAGGGTACTTTAGGCATGAACAGCTGGCATGAAGGCTGTAAAACAGGAAAAAGCTTGGTGTGTCTGAGAACAAAAAGGCCAGGATAAGTGTTGTCTAAGGAAGAGGGAGAAGGGTAGAAGGAAATGATATTGGAGAGGTAGTCAGGGGTCAGAGCACATAGAGCTTGGAGGCCATGCTTTTTTTTTTTGGATAAATCTCGACATTATTATTTGGAGGAACAGAGCAAGTTATAGTATATATACAGTATGTGTTCATTTATACAACATGAAGAGCATGCAAAATTGGACAAACTCAGGCATACAAATTTAATTTTTAAACATATGAGGAAAAGTGATGAAGTAATAAACACACAACTCAGGGAGGCAGTCCTTTCTGATAGAAAAGGGAAGCAATGGAATGAAGGAAGGTTACGCAAATGAATTCAAAGTAATGATAATTTTTTGTTTACTTAAATTAGGTAGTAAGTAGATGTTCTTCGTACCTTATGTATCAGTCATAAATATTTATTTGTATATTCTTAGCATTAAATAACAATAATTTAAAGTTGTTTAATCTTGAATGCCACTGTGTGCATCTTTGAAAATTGGGGTTGTGTGAAAAGACCCAAACCCCTGCAGAGAGAGGAGGCTGGAAGGATGAAGATATTTGCCCTTCAGTTATTGAGTATAACAGCACTGACAGCACTAACTTAATGGAGCTCATGGATAGCAACCAATTTAAAACAATTTTATTTGAAAATTTGTTTCTTCAAACACTTCTGCAGCAAGAAAATTAAATTTGTGTGAGAATGTTGAACAGAGACAGAAGAGTAGTCAGTCAAGCAGAGTGACATTGTCATTGATCCATAATTACACTTCTGTTATCCAAATCTGACTATATTATCTCCTCTTCAGTACTCATAAATAGTCTGTGCTCTTTATTACATATAATATTAATGCTACTTATAAACTCATATTAAAAATTAATAACATTAAATGTTTACTATGTTCCAAGTTCCTTTCTAAATGCTACATGTAAGAGCTCATTTTATCCTCATGGCAACCCCATGAAGTATTATCAACACTTTAGCAAATAAAAAATTAGGGCAGCTCTTTGAATCCAGGAGACTTAACATTCTATTTACTAATGCATTTGATTTTGGCAATGATAATTAGCATTTTTAAAAATTTATTTATTTTTTTCACACAAACACACTGTATTTTATTTTTACAAGAGATAAATAGACTGACACCAAGCATTGTAAATGGATGACCACAACAAAAGCAACAATTATTGCAATTACCAAACACGAAACACACTCATGCTATGTCATAATATTGACATTCAGTCCAGTAATCCTCCACTGTAACAGCTCCTTTACTTTGCAGTGAAAATTGATTTGTATATTCTTTGCCTCTGAGTCCTTGTGGGATTTTTTTTTTTTATTCAAACAGAAAGTCACAAAAATTATAATCATACTCATCAGTTCACTCAGTTCCATGTAATTAATTTTTTTTATCTTGATCTTTTGTTAGCACTTTTATGAGTTCATCAGTTTTTCATTAGAGTTCTGAAAATGCTTATTCATTCAGTTCAGCAGTACAGTCAGTTACCAGAAACCTGTACTTGTCAGAGTCTTTTCCATGAATTCCTTGAAGATGAAACCCTTTTATAGGAACATATTTGCAAAAGCATCAGAGTACACCCAGAACTGTCTGTAAATGACAAAAGACTTAAAAATGACCACGGTTAAAGATTTGATGAAAGTTCATAATAATGTAATTGACAAGGAAATTTAGTTATTTCTGAGATATACATTTTAAAGTAATAAGTAGAATTATGACATAACATTATACCAGAATATATAAGATTTTTAGAAATTTCATGTAATGTCTGAAACATTTATATTAACATATTTCCATACAAATAACCCAATGAAAGTTTAATATTAGTTGTTTTGTTTGTTTGTTTTTATACTGCAGGTTCTTACTAGTCATCAATTTTATACACATCAGTGTATATATGTCAATCCCAATCGCCCAATTCAGCACACCACCATCCCCACCCCACTGCAGTTTTCCCGCCTTGGTGTCCATATGTCTGTTCTCTACATCTGTGTCTCAACTTCTGCCCTGCAAACCGGCTCATCTGTACCATTTTTCTAGGTTCCACATACATGCGTTAATATACGATATTTGTTTTTCTCTTTCTGACTTACTTCACTCTGTATGACAGTCTCTAGATCCAACCACGTCTCAGCAAATGACTCAATTTCGTGATTTTTTATGGCTGAGTAATATTCCATTGTATATATGTACCACAACTTCTTTATCCATTCGTCTGTCGATGGGCATTTAGGTTGCTTCCATGACCTGGCTATTGTAAATAGTGCTGCAATGAACATTGGGGTGCATGTGTCTTTTTGAATTATGGTTTTCTCTGGGTATACGCCCAGTAGTGGGATTGCTGGATCATATGGTAAATCTATTTTTAGGTTTTTTTTTGTTTTTTTTTTTTAAACATCTTTATTGAAGTATAATTGCTTTACAATGGTGTGTTAGTTTCTGCTTTATAACAAAGTGAATCAGTTATACATATACATATGTTCCCATATCTCTTCCCTCTTGCATCTCCCTCCCTCCCACCCTCCCCATCCCACCCCTCTAGGTGGTCACAAAGCACCGAGCTGATCTCCCTGTGCTATGCAGCTGCTTCCCACTAGCTATCTATTTTACATTTGGTAGTGTATATATGTCCATGACACTCTCTCACCCTGTCACATCTCACCCCTACCCTTCCCCATATCCTCAAGTCCATTCTCTAGTAGGTCTGTGTCTTTATTCCCATCTTGCCCCTAGGTTCTTCATGACCTTTTTTTTTTTTCTTAGATTCCATATATATGTGTTAGCATACTGTATTTGTTTTTCTCTTTCTGACTTACTTCACTCTGTATGACAGACTCTAACTCCATCCACCTCATTACAGATACCTCCATTTCATTTCTTTTTATGGCTGAGTAATATTCCATTGTATATATGTGCCACATCTTCTTTATCCATTCATCTGTTGATGGACATTTAGGTTGCTTCCATGTCCTGGCTACTGTAAATAGAGCTGCAATGAACATTTTGGTACAAGACTTTTTGAACTATGGTTTTCTCAGGGTATATGCCCACTAGTGGGATTGCTGGGTCGTATGGTAGTTCTATTTTTAGTTTTTTCAGGAACCTCCATACTGTTCTCCATAGTGGCTGTATCAATTTACATTCCCACCAAGAGTGCAAGAGTGTTCCCTTTCCTCCACACCCTCTCCAGCATTTATTGTTTCTAGATTTTTTGATGATGGCCATTCTGACCGGTGTGAGATGATATCTCACTGTAGTTTTGATTTGCATTTCTCTAATGATTAAGGATGTTGAGCATTCTTTCATGTGTCTGTTGGCAATCTGTATATCTTCTTTGGAGAAATGTCTATTTAGGTCTTCTGCCCATTTTAGGATTGGGTTGTTTGTTTTTTTGTTATTGAGCTGCATGAGCTGCTTGTAAATCTTGGAGATTAATCCTTTGTCAGTTGCTTCATGTGCAAATATTTTCTCCCATTCTGATGGTTGTCTTATTTTTAGTTTTTTAAGGAACCTCCATACTGTTCTCCATAGTGGCTGTATCAATTTACATTCCCACCAAAAGTGCAAGAGGGTTCCCTTTTCTCCACACCCTCTCCAGCATTTGTTGTTTGTAGACTTTCTGATGATGCCCATTCTAACTGGTGTGAGGTGATACCTCATTGTAGTAGTTTTGATTTGCATTTCTCTAATAATTAGTGATGTTGAGCATCTTTTTTTTTTTTTTTTAATTTATTTATGGCTGTGTTGGGTCTTCGTTTCTGTGCGAGGGCTTTCTCTAGTTGCGGCGAGTGTGGGCCACTCCTCATCGCGGTGTGCAGGCCTCTCACTATCGCGGCCTCTCTTGTTGCAGAGCACAGGCTCCAGACGCGCAGGCTCAGTAGTTGTGGCTCACGGGCCCAGTTGCTCTGCGGCATGTGGGATCTTTCCAGGCCAGGGCTTGAACCCGTGTCCCCTGCATTAGCAGGCAGATTCTCAACCACTGCGCCACCAGGGAAGCCCTGAGCATCTTTTCATGTGCTTCTTGGCCATCTGTATGTCTTCTTTGGAGAAATGTCTATTTAGGTTTTCTGCCCATTGTTGGATTGGGTTGTTTATTTCATTAATATTGAGCTGAACGAGCTGTTTATATATTTTGGAGATTAATCCTTTGTCCGTTGATTCGTTTGCAAACATTTTCTCCCATTCTGAGGGTTGTCTTTTCATCTTGTTTATGGTTTCCATTGCTGTGCAAAAGCTTTGAAGTTTCATTAGGTCCCATTTGTTTATTTTTGTTTTTATTTCCATTACTCTAGGAGGTAGATCAAAAAAAGATCTTGCTGTGATTGATGTCAAAGAGTGTTCTTCCTATGTTTTCCTCTAAGAGCTTTATAGGGTCCGGTCTTACATTTAGGTCTCGAATCCATTTTGAGTTTATTTTTGTGTATGGTGTTAGGGAGTGTTCTAATTTCATTCTTTTACATGTAGCTGTCCAGTTTTCCCAGCACCACTTATTGAAGAGACTGTCTTTTCTCCATTGTATATCTTTGCCTCCTTTGTCATAGATTAGTTGACCATAGGTGCGTGGGTTAATCTCTGGGCTTTCTATCTTGTTCCATTGATCTATGTTTCTGTTTTTGTGCCAGTACCATATTGTCCTGATTACTGTAGCTTTGTAATATAGTCTGAAGTCAGGGAGTCTGATTCCTCCAGCTCCATTTTTTTCCCTCAAGACTGCTTTGGCTATTCGGGGTCTTTTGTGTCTCCATACAAATTTTAAGATGATTTGTTCTAGTTCCGTAAAAAATGCCATTGGTAATTTGATAGGGATTGCGTTGAATTTGTAGATTGCTTTAGGTAGTATAGTCATTTTCAAAATATTGATTTTTCCAATCCAAGAACATGGTATATCTCTCCATCTGTTGGTATCATCTTTAATTTCTTTCATCAGTGTCTTAGAGTTTTCTGCATATAGGTCTTTTGTCTCCCTAGGTAGATTTATTCCTAGATATTTTATTCTTTTTGTTGCAGTGGTATATGGGAGTGTTTCCATAATTTCTCTTTCAGATTTTTCATCATTGGTGTATAGGAATGCAAGAGATTTCTGTGCATTAATTTTGTATCCTGCAGCTTTACCAAATTCATTGATTAGCTCTAGTAGTTTTCTGGTGGCATTTTTAGGATTCTCTATGTATAGTATCATGTCATCTGCAAACAATGACAGTTTTACTTCTTCTTTTCCAATTTGTATTCCTTTTATTTCTTTTTCTTCTCTGATTTCCGTGGGTAGGACTTCCAAAACTATGTTGAATAATAGTGGACATCCTTGTCTCGTTCCTGATCTTAGAGGAAATGCTTCCAGTTTTTCACCATTGAGAATGATGTTTGCTGTGGGTTTGTCATATATGGCCTTTATTATGTTGAGGTAGGTTCCCTCTATGCCCACTTTCTGGAGAGTTTTTATCATAAATCGGTGTTGAATTTTGTCAAAAGCTTTTTCTGCATCTTTTGAGATGATCATATGGTTTTTATTCTTCAATTTGTTAATATGGTGTATCACATTGATTGATTTGCGTATATTGAAGAATCCTTGCATCCCTGGGATAAATCTCACTTGATCGTGGTGTATGATCCTTTTAATGTGTTGTTGGATTCTATTTGCCAGTATTTTGTTGAGGATTTTTGCATCTATATTCATCAGTGATATTGGTCTGTAATTTTCTTTTTTGTAGTATCTTTGTCTGGTTTTGGTATCAGGGTGATGGTGGCCTCATAGAATGAGTTTGGGAGTGTTCCTTCCTCTGCAAATTTTTGGAAGAGTTTGAGAAGGATGGGTGTTAGCTCTTCTCTAAATATTTGATAGAATTCACCTGTGAAGCCCTCTGGTCCTGGACTTTTGTTTGTTGGAAGATTTTTTTTTAAATTATTTAATTAATTAATTTTCATCTTTTTGGCTGTGTTGGGTCTTTGTGTCTGTGCGAGGGCTTTCTCCAGTTGCGGCGAGCAGGGGCCACTCTTCATCGCGGTGCATGGGCCTCTCACTGTCGCGGCCTCTTTTGTTGCGGAGCACAAGCTCCAGACGTGCAGACTCAGTAGTTGTGGCTCACGGGCCCAGTTGCTCCGCAGCATGTGGGATCTTCCCAGACCAGGGCTCGAACCCGTGTCCCCTGCATTGGCAGGCAGATTCTCAACCACTGCGCCACCAGGGAAGCCCTGTTGGAAGATTTTTAATCACAGTTTCAATTTCATTACTTGTGATTGGTCTGTTCATATTTTCTGTTTCTTCCTGGTTCAGTCTTGGAAGGTTATACCTTTCTAAGAATTTGTCCATTTCTTCCAGGTTGTCCATTTAATTGCCATAGAGTTACTTGTAGTAGTCTCTTAGGATGCTTTGTATTTCTGCGGTGTCTGTTGTAACTTCTCCTTTTTTATTTCTAATTTTACTGATTCGAGTCCTCTCCCTCTGTTTCTTGATGAGTCTGGCTAATGGCTTATCAATTTTGTTTATCTTCTCAAAGAACCAGCTTTTAGTTTTATTGATCTTTGCTGCTGTTTTCTTTGTTTCTATTCCATTTCTTTCTGCTCTGATCTTAATGATTTCTTTCCTTCTGCTAACTTTGGGTTTTGTTTGTTTTTCTTTCTCTAGTTCCTTTAGGTGTAAGGTTAGATTGTTTACTTGAGATTTTTCTTGTTTCTTTAGGTAGGCTTGTATAGCTATAAACTTCCCTCTTAGAACTGCTTTTGCTGCATCCCATAGGTTTTGGATCGTTGTATTTTCATTGTCATTTGTCTCTAGGTATTTTTTGATTTCCTCTTTGATTTCTTCAGTGATCTCTTGGTTATTTAGTAACGTATTATTTAGCCTCCATGTGTTTGTGTTTTTTACGTTTTTTTCCCTGTAATTCATTTCTAATCTCATAGCGTTGTGGTCAGAAAAGATGCTTGATATGATTTCACTTTTCTTAAATTTACCGAGGCTTGATTTGTGATGCAAGATGTGATCTATCCTGGAGAATGTTCCATGTGCATTTGAGAAGAAAGTGTAATCTGCTGTTTTCGGATGGAATGTCCTATAAATATGAATTAAATCTATCTGATCTATTGTGTCATTTAAAGCTTGTGTTTCTTTGTTAATTTTCTGTCTGGATGATCTGTCCATTGGTATAAGTGAGGTGTTAAAGTCCCCAACAGTATTGTGTTACTGTCGATTTCCTCTTTTAGAGCTGTTAGCAGTTGCCTTATGTATTGAGGTGCTCCTGTGTTGGGTGCATATATATTTATAATTGTTATATCTTCTTCTTGGATTGATCCCTGGATCATTATGTAGTGTCCTTCCTTGTCTCTTGTCACATTCTTTATTTTAAAGTCTATTTTGTCTGATATGAGTATAGCTACTCCAGCTTTCTTTTGATTTCCATTTGCATGGAATATCTTTTTCCATCCCCTCACTTTCAGTCTGTATGTGTCCCTAGGTCTGAAGTGGGTCTCTTGTAGACAGCATATAGATGGGTCTTGTCTTTGTATCCATTCAGCAAGCCTGTGTCTTTTGGTTCGAGCATTTAATCCATTCACGTTTAAGGTAATTATCGATATGTATGTTCCTATGACCATTTTCTTAATTTTGGGGGGGTTTGTTTTTGTAGGTCCTTTTCTTCTCTTGTGTTTCCCACTTAGAGAAGTTCCTTTAGCATTTGTTGTAGAGCTGGTTTGGTGGTGCTGAATTCTCTTAGCTTTTGCTTGTCTGTAAAGCTTTTGATTTCTTCATCAAATCTGAATGAGATCCTTGCCGGGTAGAGTAATCTTGGTCATAGTTTCTTCCCTTTCATCACTTTAAGTATATCATGCCACTCCTTTCTGGCTTGTAGAGTTTCTGCTGAGAAATCGCTGTTAACCTTATGGGAGTTCCCTTGTATGTTATTTGTCGTTTTTCCTTTGCTGCTTTCAGTAATTTTCCTTTGTCTTTAATTTTTGCCAGTTTGATTACTATGTGTCTTGGCGTGTTTCTCCTTGGGTTTATCCTGTATGGGACTCGCTGCGCTTCCTGGACTTGGGTGGCTATTTCCTTTCCCATGTTAGGGAAGTTTTCGATTATAATCTCTTCAAATATTTTTTCGGGTCCTTTCTCTCTCTCTTCTCCTTCTGGGACCCCTATAATGCCAACGTTGTTGCATTTAATGTTGTCCCAGAGGTCTCTTAGGCTGTCTTCATTTCTTTTCATTCTTTTCTCTTTAGTCTGTTCCACAGCAGTGAATTCCACCGTTCTGTCTTCCAGGTCACTTATCCGTTCTTCTGCCTCAGTTATTCTGCTATTGATACCTTCTAGTGTAGTTTTCATTTCAGTTATTGTATTGTTTATCTCTGTTTGTTTGTTCTTTAATTCTTCTAGGTCTTTGTTAAACATTTCTTGCATCTTCTCGATCTTTGCCTCCATTCTTATTCCGAGGTCCTGGATCATCTTCACTATCATTACTCTGAATTCTTTTTCTGGAAGGTTGCCTATCTCCACTTCATTTAGTTGTTTTTCTGGGGTTTTGTCTTGTTCCTTCATCTGGTATATAGCCCTCTGCTTTTCCAACTTGTGTATCTTTCTGTGAATGTGGTTTTTGTTGCACAGCCTGCAGGATTATAGTTTTTCTTGCTTCTGCTGTCTGCCCTCTGGTGGTTGAGGCTATCTAAGAGGCTTGATTGGAGGCTCTGGTGGTGGGTAGAGCTGACTGCTGCTCTGGTGGGCAGAGCTCAGTAAAACTTTAATCCACTTGACTGTTGATGGGTGGGGCTGGGTTCCCTCCCTGTTGGTTGTTTGGCCTGAGGCAACCCAACGCTGGAGCCTACCTGGGCTCTTTGGTGGGGCTAATGACAGACTCTGGGAGGGCTCACACCAAGGAGTACTTCCCAGAACTTCTGCTGCCAATGTCCTTGTCCCCACAGTGAAACAGAGCCACCCCTCGCCTCTGCAGGAGACCCTCCAACACTAGCAGGTAGGTCTGGTTCAGTCTCCCCTGGTGTCACTGCTCCTTCCCCTGGGTTCCGATGCGCACACTATTTTGTGTGCGCCCTCCAAGAGTGGGGTCTCTGTTTCCCCCAGTCCTGTCGAAGTCCTGCAATCAATTCCCACTAAGCTTCAGAGTCTGATTCTCTGTGAATTCCTCCTCCTGTTGCCAGACCCCCAGGTTGGGAAGCCTGACGTGGGGCTCAGAACATTCACTCCAGTGGGTGGACTTCTGTGGCATAAGTGTTCGCCAGTCTGTGAGTCACCCACCCACCAGTTATGGGGTTTGATTTTACTGTGATTGCACCCCTCCTACCGTCTCATTGTGGCTTCTCCTTTGTCTTTGGATGTGGGGTATCTGTTTTGGTGAGTTCCAGTGTCTTCCTGTCGATGATTGTTCAGCAGTTAGTTGTGATTCTGGTGTTCTCGCAAGAAGGAGTGAGAGCACGTCCTTCTACTCCGCCATCTTGGTTCCAGAGGCCATGCTTTTGAGTTTGTTCTGAGGGCAATGGGAAGCCATTGAGGGGTTTATGCAGGAGAGTGACAAGGTGACCCATGTTACAAAAATGTCTCTCCTGATATGTGCAAAGAATGATTTGTATAGGGGTGAGAGTGGAAGTAGGGAAACTGGGTAAGAGGGTGTTGTAGAATATAGGCAAAAGATTATGGTGGACACGATGGGGAAGTGCAGATGGAAAATAGGAGACAGACTTTATATTATGGAAGTAAGAAATCTGAGCTTTCACGCTGGAGTGCTTGTGATAAGTAAGGGAGAAACTGGGGTTTTGACTTGACTAATTTGGGTGGATAGTGGTGACTGTGAGGAAGGAAAGCTCACTGGACCTCACAGGCCTTTTGGCTAACAAAAAAGGGCAGCCTGATGGAAAAAGTGAATTGGTTCAAAAAATTGTGTCTTAGCAGGGTCCGCAGTCAACCAGCATCAGATCTTCCTGTTTTAACTTCCAAAGACTAAACCTAAATTTAGTTCCATAACTTTCAAGCTTAAATTTTTGAGAAAACCTACCTAAAGATAAATATCATAGGAAACAGTTGTGAAAAAGGAGACAACTAAGAAAGAGATATTGCTAAAAAAAAAAAAACTATTTCATGTCTATTAAACGACCCAATGCAAATTTATAGTCAGAACAAAAGTACTAAAATTAAAATGCATAAGTGGAAAATGAACTGTAGTCTTAGAGCCACCAATCATTACTAGTTATTACCAGTATGAGGTTAGATTTTCCCCATATTGTCTCAGGGCCTAGGTCTTTGCTCCACAAGATTTAAATCACTGAGTGTGTGTATGTGTGTATGTGTGTGTGTGTGTGTGTATATATATACACACACTTTTCTTTTAATATTTTTAAATTTTATTTTATTTTATTTTTTAAATTTTTGGCTGTGTTGGGTCTTCGTTGCTGCGTGTGGGCTTTCTCTAGTTGCAGCAAGCGGGGGCTACTCTTCGTTGCGGTGTGCGGGCTTCTCATTGTGGTAGCTTCTTTTGTTGTGGAGCATGGACTCTAGGCGCGCGGGCTTCAGTAGTTTCAGCACTTGGGCTCAGTAGTTGTGGCACGTGGGCTTCAGTAGTTGCAGCACGCGGTCTCGGTAGTTGTGGCTCGCAGGCTCTGGAGCGCAGGCTCAGTAGTTGAGGTGCACAGGCTTAGTTGCTCTGTGGCATGTGGGATCTTCCCGGACCAGGGATTGAACCCGTGTCGCCTGCATTGGCAGGCAGATTCTTAACCACTGTGCCACCAGGGGAGTCCCCACTGAGTATATTTTTAAATTGGTTTTCATCTCTAAAGTTCTATTCTTCTTTGACTGTAGGGAACTTAGCATATTTCAGCCCATCTACCATCTAAAACCAAATTTTGCCATCCTTTCTATATAGTGAGCTCTTTTGAAATCTTATTAGGCTCTCTATCTTCAGGTGTATGCATAGTTCTCAACTCTGGTTAATTCAAGTACTTATTTATAAAGTCACCATCCAAATGGATGCTGAAACATGGATTAATATATATAAATCCTAGGAAGAATAATAGAATTTTAGGGTTTGAAGTTAGAACAGAGATTTTCTGGCCAAAGCCTCATAAGATATGTAATTCCTCTGATCATTTTATAATTCATCCCTGTAATTTTCCTCTAGTTTGGAGCCATGTCTGTTCTCCAGAGTATCACAAAGCAAATCTACTCCCTGATTCACGTGAAAGTCCATCATATGTTTGGAAATACCCATTAGGTGCTTGTGGTGTCTGTATTTTCTTTCCTTCTGGTGGATTTTCTCTAGTTCCTTCAAGTATTCCACTATTTCTTATAATCCTATTTGTCTTTCTATTCAGTTCTTAAACTTTATAATCAGTTTTGGCATCACTTGATTATTTATCATTCATCATTTTTACTTGTGTCAAGATGATTAAGCAAATATTAACCTATCCCAAGGTGCAAAGGTGGAAATTAACTCTTTCCTTGTATTCATTCAACAAATAGTTGTTGATAACTATTATTTACTATGTCCTATTTCTCTTTCTTCCATACACTTTGAGGCTGTCAAGCATAGAAGGACATTTACCTTTTAATGAGCTTCTACATGTTACAGACATATAGAAAAAAATAAAATTTACACATTCCTTTATTTTCCTTTCCCCTTTGAACCTTTTCTCTTTGTCTCTTTCTCAGTTATCCTGAAAGCAACTAACCAAAACTTGATCTCCAGTTATTACTGTGCGCCTGAACTATAAAGTATGCACTTTGGGAGAAGTCGGTGCTTATGACAACAGACCTTGGAACCAGATTACCTGGGTTACAATTCCAGCTCCACGAGGATCAGTTTATGTCTTTTGGAAAGTCATTCAACCTTTTTGGTCCTCAGTTTTCTTCTCCCTAAAATGGGAATTATAATAATCTTATCTGCTTTATGAAGTTAATATAATTTAAGGGCTCAGACACCAAGCAAGCACTCTGAGAGTCTTTGAGGTTGTTATAATTTTTATTTCTTTACGGGAGTGGAGTGATGGCATTGCGGAGCTATGGCCATCCATAGTGGGAAGTAAAGCTGTTTTAGCTATTTATGTGGTCTCTCTTTGTCTAAGGAGTTAGCTACATCCAAGTTTTCTTGAGGGAAGGAGATCTGTAGGAGAGCTGGTGTTTGAGTTTTCTTTTTTTCCTCTCGTTCTAGAAGAATAAATTTTAAGATAGACTGGGCATCTCTGAGGCCTCATTCTACCTTACCTATCATAAAAACCTTTGAATTTGGCCTAGTTCAGTTTATCTCATATTGAAAAAAACTCATACAGCCCTCAGGGCTGCCACTTCTTCTGAAAAAGCTTTTGCAGGAAAATAGGTAAGGATGGAGGTCATGGTCACAGAGGTGGAGACCCACTGGAATCCACCAGAAATGGCAAAATCTTCTTCCAGTTGAGTTTTCAGAAATTCAGGGTATAGTTTTGAAGAGAGGGAATAACTTAATCCTATTCTACAGCTGTCCAGCCTTGGTGTCCCTCTGCTTTAACATGTCATGTGTTAACACCGTTGACTACATCTCCTTGGACAAGTGGAGTTGGTGTAAAACCTTATATTTACCCACTGGAGGGGATGTTGCTGACTCTGTATACTTTTAGAACCTAGAGTAAACTATGCCTATTTAAAGCCTTGTCTCTCCCTAGAAAATGTTTTCAGCACCCAAGAGCATGCAAGTGAATTTTTTCCATGAGGGCACCGGTTACTCATTTCCAATCCACAGATCTTTAATTGTTGCTCAAAGTACATTTAGAAGCTTTCATAGATCATTGCCCACAGATTCAGATGGATTGGATACTTGTGGAATGTCATGCTAGTCTTGCAAAACCATGCTTACTGTGAGAGCTTTGTAGCCGAAGAAAGCTGTAAGGAATTTAAAGAGGAAACCCACCAAAAATGTTAGTGATGACAGAAAAAGACAAGTAAACATAACTGGAAAAAGAAAAACATGGTAAAAGTGCCTTGAAACCTAGTAATATACCATATAGAATGTGTTATGGTTAGTATATTGAACGTTTCCTCATAACCACCAAGAACATAAAAGGAAAGTTATATATTACAGCTGAATGAATTGGGGGAGATATTGCACAGATTTTGTGTTCTATATTTCTAATTATAGATGTGTGCTTAAATCTTTTTAGACAGTACTGGCTCTGGGTAAAGTGACAGAATCACATTGTCAGATCATATTGTCACTGTTCTAACAGTGACTTAGAACACGTTCCATCGCATCAAACCAGATGTCACCAAAAAAAAAAGAAAAAAAGAAATGAAAGGCCGTCTCATTTTTTGGAAGGAAAAAATACTTCTTCAGAATGTATATTTTAGAAGAAGATAGAAGATATCTATTTGGAAGAAAGACAGACTTAAGAATCTACTAGATGGTGTCTCAATAATCTAAAAATAGAATGGAAATTAAAATTGACCTGAGGAAAAATAATGTGAATAGAAGTTATCTAAAATTTCAAATCTGCTCTAAATAGCAGAATAGAGGATTGTGGTACAATAAAGCTCTTGAATAGAGGTCAGGGAGAGTATAAAATGTAAATGAATCCTTCCACCAAACTGTTGCCAGAACCATGTTCCTAAAAATGAAATGAAACGTCTGCTCACAATTGCTGTGCAGACAGGGTAAAGTCTGACCTCGAGAGCATGGCATGCAAAGCCTCTCACAGACAGCGGCCAGCCTCAGAGGTGGCCCGTTCATTCCCGGTCCCTGTTCCTCACACACACCCTGTGCTTGAACCACCCTGAGTGCCTGCCCTGTGCCTGGAACTGCTCTGAGCACTTTATGCATAAATGCAATCTCTCACTTAATTGTCACAGGAACCCTGCAAAGTAGATGTCCTTCCCATTTTAGGGATGAAAAAGCCAAGGCACAGAGTGACTAAGTAACTAACCAAAGACTAGAAGTTGGAAGCTAGTTGCCAAGGACTAGTGACTAGTATCTTGCCCTGCTAGTAAAGAGTTAGAAGAACTTGGTATTCCCTGAAGACACGATGATGCACATTTTGGTTTCCAGGCCTTGCTGATGCTTTTCTCTTGGTCCAGGATTCCCTCCTGACTACCTCTCCCCACCACGCACACTCTTTCCGGTAGACTTGTACTATCCTGTAAGACTCAGATAAAACATCATCATCGACTCTGGAAAGCCTTCCCCAATTACCTCTGCTAGAATTGTGGATTTCTTCCTCTATTCTCAACAGCCTTTTGTTCATGTCACTCTAACCATTTGGGACTCTAGTTAGCGATCTGTACATGTCTTTTCTGAGATTGGGAACTCTTTGAAAGCAGGAATCTGGCCTTATTTATTTGAGCACTCCTCCTAGTATATAGGTTTTCAAAAGTATTTTCTTAATAAATAGATAAAAAGGAAAAAATGGGAAAATCTCAGATTTTTATGTTTTTTTCAGACTGTTAATGTGAATCAAAAAATGAAAGTTAATTAGGTCCTTTCAATACATATGTACGTAGTCTTTCAGAATGTATACCTTATTCCTCTGTCCAGTGGTGACCTAGTAAACATAAGTTTCATATTTAGGCATTTAATTTTTTCACAAATTCTAGAACATGCTAGACATAATATAGAGAAATATGAAAGTTTTAAGAAAATACTAATTATAAATATCTCTTTTTATCTTTCAGAGCCGAAACCAGTTCAAATTGTTATCCCTTATGAAAGTCATAGCACCTCTGTAATCTTATTTGTTCAGATGCCTGATATTGGAATGTTTGATGGCATACATATTGCGAGCGACAGAGGGCCAAATGTAACCAAGTTTTTGAAACAGGACAATAAAATAACTGTTGACAATTTAACCCCAGGCACAGAATATAATTTCTTTGTTTCTACCATCAGTGGGACTAAATTAAGTAATATGTACTATGTGCCTGCAGTAAAAACATGTAAGTATTTTAGGACTTCTCTAAGTTGCTTCTTTTTTTAAAAATTTTTTAAATTTTTATTTATTTATTTATTTTTTAACATCTTTATTGGAGTATGATTGCTTTAAAATGGTGTGTTAGTTTCTGCTTTATAACAAAGTGAATCAGCTATACATATACATATATCCCCATATCTCTTCCCTCTTGCGTCTCCCTCCCTCCCACCCTCCCTATCCCACCCCTCTAGGTGGTCACAAAGCACTGAGCTGATCTCCCTGTGCTATGCGGCTGCTTCCCACTAGCTATCGGTTTTACATTTGGTAGTGTATATATGTCCATGCCACTCTCTCACTTTGTCCCAGCTTACCCTTCCCCCTTCCCGTGTCCTCAAGTCCATTCTCTAGTAGGTCTGCGTCTTTACTCCCGTCTTGCCCCTAGGTTCTTCATGACAATTTTTTTTTTTTTTAGATTCCATATATCTCTGTTAGCATATGGTATTTGTTTTTCTCTTTCTGACTGACTTCACTCTGTAGGACAGACTCTAGGTCCATCCACCTCACTACAAATAACTCAATTTCTTTTCTTTTTATGGCTGAGTAATATTCCATTGTATATATGTGCCACATCTTCTTTATCCATTCATCTGTTGATGGACACTTAGGTTGCTTCCATGTCCTGGCTGTTGTAAATAGAGCTGCAATGAACACTGTGGTACGAGACTCTTTTTGAATTACGGTTTTCTCAGGGTATATGCCCAGTAGTGGGATTGCTGGGTCGTATGGTAGTTCTATTTTTAGTTTTTTCAGGAACCTCCATACTGTTCTCCATAGTGGCTGTATCAATTTACATTCCCACCAACAGTGCAAGAGGGTTCCCTTTTCTCCACACCCTCTCCAGAATTTATTGTTTGTAGACTTTTTGATGATGGCCATTCTAACTGGTGTGAGATGATATCTCATTGTAGTTTTGATTTGCATTTCTCTAATGATTAATGATGTTGAGCATTCTTTCATGTGTTTGTTGGCAATCTGTATATCTTCTTTGGAGAAATGTCTATTTAGGTCTTCTGCCCATTTTTGGATTGGGTTGTTTGTGTTTTTGATATTGAGCTGCATGAGCTGCTTCTAAATTTTGGAGATAAATCCTTTGTTAGTTGCTTCATTTGCAAATATTTTCTCCCATTCTGAGGGTTGTCTTTTCATCTTGTTTCCTTTGCTGTGCAAAAGCTTTTAAGTTTCATTAGGTCCCATTTGTTTATTTTTGTTTTTATTTCCATTTCTCTAGGAGGTGGGTCAAAAAGGATCTTGCTGTGATGTATGTCATAGAGTGTTCTGCCTATGTTTTCCTCTAAGAGTTTGATAGTGTCTGGCCTTACATTTAGGTCTTTAATCCATTTTGAGTTTATTTTTGTGTATGGTGTTAGGGAGAGTTCTAATTTCATTCTTTTACATGTAGCTGTCCAGTTTTCCCAGCACCACTTATTGAAGAAGCTGTCTTTTCTCCATTGTACTTTCTTGCCTCCTTTATCAAAGATAAGGTGACCATATGTGCGTGGGTTTATCTCTGGGTTTTCTATCCTGTTCCATTGATCTATATTTCTGTTTTAGTGCCAGTAGCATACTGTCTTGATTACTGTAGCTTTGTAATATAGTCTGAAGTCAGGGAGCCTGATTCCTCCAGCTCCATTTTTCTTTCTCAAGATTGCTTTGGCTATTCGGGGTCTTTTGTGTTTCTATACAAATTGTGAAATTTTTTGTTCTAGTTCTGTGAAAAATGCCATTGGTAGTTTGATAGGGATTGCATTGAATCTGTAGATTGCTTTGAGTAGTATAATCGTTTTCACAATGTTGATTCTTCCAATCCAAGAACATGGTATATCTCTCCATCTGTTTGTATCATCTTTAATTTCTTTCATCAGTGTCTTATAGTTTTGTGCATACAGGTCTTTTTTCTCTTTAGGTAGGTTTATTCCTAGGTATTTTTTTCTTTTTGTTGCCATGGTAAATGGGAGTGTTTCCTTAATTTCTCTTTCAGATTTCTCATGATTAGTGTATAGGAATGCAAGAGATTTCTGTGCCTTAATTTTGTATCCTGCTACTTTACCAAATTCATTGATTAGCTCTAGTAGTTTTCTGGTAGCATCTTTAGGATTCTCTATGTATAGTATCATGGTATCTGCAAACAGCAGCAGTTTTACTTCTTCTTTTCTGATTTGGATTCCTTTTATTTCTTTTTCATCTCTGATTACTGTGGCTAAAACTTCCAAAACTGTGTTGAATAATAGTGATGAGAGTGGGCAACCTTGTCTTGTTCCTGATCTTAGTGGAAATGGTTTCAGTTTTTCACCACTGAGAACGATGTTGGCTGTGGGTTTGTCATGTATGGCCTTTATTCTGTTGAGGTAAGTTCCCTCTGTGCCTACTTTCTGTAGGGTTTTTATCATAAATGGGTGTTGAAATTTGTTGAAAGCTTTTTCTGCATCTGTTGAGATGATCATATGGTTTTTCTCCTTCAATTTGTTAATATGGTGTATCACATTGATTGATTTGCATATATTGAAGAATCCTTGCATTGCTGGGATAAACCCCACTTGATCATGGTGTATGATCCTTTTAATGTGCTGTTGGATTCTGTTTGCTAGTATTTTGTTGAGGATTTTTGCATCTATGTTCATCAGTGATATTGACCTGTAGTTTTCTTTGTGACGTCTTTGTCTGGTTTTGGTATCAGGGTTATGGTGGCCTCATAGAATGAGTTTGGGAGTGTTCCTCCCTCTGCTATATTTTGGAAGAGTTTGAGAAGGATAGGTGTTAGCTCTTCTCTAAATGTTTGATAGAATTCACCTGTGATGCCATCTGGTACTGGGCTTTTGTTGGAAGATCTTTAATCAGTTTCAATTTCAGTGCTTATGATTGGTCTCTTTATATTTTCTATTTCTTCTTGGTTCAGTCTTAGAAGGTTGTGCTTTTCTAAGAATTTGTCCATTTCTTCCAGGTTGTCCATTTTATTGGCATATAGTTGCTTGTAGTAATCTCTCATGATCCTTTGTATTTCTGCAGTGTCAGTTGATACTTCTTTTTTATTTCTAATTCTATTGATTTTAGTCTTCTCCCTTTTTTTATTGATGAGTCTGGCTAATGGTTTATCAATTTAGTTTATCTTCTCAAAGAACCAGCTTTTAGTTTTATTGATCTTTGCTATTGTTTCCTTCATTTCTTTTTCATTTATTTCTGACCTAATCTTTATGATTTCTTTCCTTCTGCTAACTTTGAGGTTTTTTGGTTCTTCTTTCTCTAATTGCTTTAGGTGTGAGGTTAGGTTGTTTATTTGAGATGTTTCTTGTTCCTTAAGGTAAGATTGTATTGCTATAAACTTCCCTCTTAGAACTGCTTTTGCTGCATCTCATAGGTTTTGCGTCATCGTGTTTTCATTGTCATTTGTTTCTAGGTACTTTTTGATTTCCTCTTTGATTTCTTCAATGATCTCTTGGTTATTAAGTAGTGTATTGTTTAGCCTCTATGTGTTTGTATTTTTTACAGTTTTTTTCCTGTAATTGATATCTAGTGTTATAGCGTTGTGGTTGGAAAAGATACTTGATATGATTTCAGTTTTCTTAAAGTTACCAAGGCTTGATTTGTGATCCAAGATATGATCTGTTCTGGAGAATGTTCCATGAGCACTTGAGAAGAAAGTATATTCTGTTGTTTTTGGATGGAATGTCATATAAATATCAATTAAGTCCATCTTGTTTAATGTGTCATTTAAAGCTTGTGTTTTCTTATTTATTTTCATTTTGGATGATCTGTCTATTGGTGAAAGTGGGGTGTTAAAGTCCCCTATGATGACTGTGTTACTGTCGATTTCCCCTTTTATGGCTGTTAGCACTTGCCTTATGTATTGAAGTGCTCCTATGTTGGGTGCATAAATATTTACAATTCTTATATCTTCTTCTTGGATTGATCCCTTGATCATTATGTAGTGTCCTTCTTTGTCTCTTGTAATAGTCTTTGTTTTAAAGTCTCTTTTGTCTGATATGAGAATGGCTACTCTAGCTTTCTTTTGATTTCCATTTTCATGGAATATCTATTTCCATCCCCTCACTTTCAGTCTGTGTGTGTCCCTAGGTCTGAAGTGGGTCTCTTGTAGACAGCATATATATGGGTCTTGTTTTTGTATCCATTCAGCCAGTCTCTGTCTTTTGGTTGGAGCATATAATCCATTTACATTTAAGGTAATTATCGATATGTATGTTCCTATTACCATTGTCTTAAAAATATGGAATGCTTCACAAATTTGTGTGTCATCCTTGCGCAGGGGCCATGCTAATCTTCTCTGTATTGTTCCAATTTTAGTTTGTGTGCTGCCGAAGCAAGCACCTAAGTTGCTTCTTGATTTTGATTTTGTGTGTCATTTCAAATTAGTAGTCTACATTCACTTTAACGCAATTGTTTTCAAATATCCTTTAAAACAGTTGCAGAAACCTCATTACTGAGCCTGATCTTTAATTGTCCAAGTATGCAGATAGAGCTAACCTTGTTTAAAATTAGTAAGTCATGAATTTTTTCTTATCTATTAACAGAAAAAAAATACTTGCATATTAATCGGAATTTTCAATGACTTTTTTCGAGTGAGGAATGTGAGTAATATTTAGGCAGATTATGAAATCTAGATCATATTTTTTGAGTCTAGGGGCCCTGATAGTGTCTCTCAAAGCATATAATCTAAGTGTGTGTTTGCTCATCCCATGCTGCCATTTGTCTGGAAAGAACTAGCTTGTATTTTCTTTACCTCTTTGAATATTTTAAATTAATATGTTTAATATTTGTTCATACCAATACTTACATTTTGAGATTCATGATTTTGATTTATCTTTAAGTCACTCAAAAATTCTACAGATATTAATTTCGAAATTTTGGGATACTTGAAATTTATCTAAGGTATCCATCTGCTTGATGTAGAAATAAATGGCAAAGAATAATAAATGCCATATAAAAATCACGTGGTGTCCTAAAAACATGTTTCTGAGTATAAATATAAATAAATGTCCAGGTTCTTAATGATTTGCTCTTCCTGATTATAAATCTTCATGTAGGTAATTATACCACTACGAGTCTTCTTCCCCCAAATTGTAATCCTTCCATTACTGTTTAAACTCAGTTTTTTTCCACAAAATAATCTCAAATTGATGTCACAAAACATGTTATTCCAATAGCATTTTAACATGTTCATAATCAGCTCAGTGTATGTTTATTTTACTTTTGCTTGTAGTTTTTGTAACTTTTTATATCTGTGTTCTCTGCCTCTCTTTCTTATACTATGAATCATTGTGGGCAGCATTCTATTTGACAGTTCTTGTCTTTAAAAATAAGTAATACTTGATCATCTATATCAATATCATTATATCAATCAGTAGAAATACCAATATATGAGATGATTGTCTAAAGCTGACATTTTTCAGGTCTTCTAAAATAATTGTTTTCTTTTATGCTAGATGAGGTCTTTAAACTGGGAAAACTAAACAGTAAAACTCATCAGATAAAATTTGTTTTTAACTTCAGCCAATATTTGATACAAAGGGATTCTTTTACTTCTTTGTGTAGACTTCATATTTCTCTCTCTGTTGTCTTTTCAGCTTATGCTAGTATTTTCAGAAAGCTTTAATTCGTTTTTCCTCCTTTGAATATTGTACATTTGCTCCTGTGAATTTGCTCTTATGTAGTTTTTATTGCAACATCAAAGTTAGCTGCATGTAATGGTATTTACAATGATTCTGAGTATTGCAATTGATTATCATATGTTATAAGCTGTCATTTGTGTAAACAGCTATTTTTTATTAGGATATATAATTCATTAATGAACTATTGTCCTGTTTTACAGTGTGCTTTTTATTCCCTTTAAAGGGGTAAAAAAAAAAAAAAAAAAAAAAAAAAAAAAAATCCCCGGTTAGAAAACATGCAGGAGGAATTTAAGTATTTCGTGTATTTTGGGTAGGTCTCGAAGCACCGTCAAATATCCATGAGGGCAAAGTTACAAACTCTTCCATTGAAATTCTCTGGAATCGAGCTGATGGGAATTTTCAGCATTATGAAATCACATGCATAAATTGTGCTGCTGCTTTCATGGTACGTTATAAGGGGTTCTCAGAGGAATAACTTTTATTCTGAAGCCAGTATTGCTGCATTCTTATATTAGGTAGTAGTGAAACTAAATAACCCCCAACCTTTTTTTGCTTGTGTTTGATTTTGGAGCATTTCTTAAATGAACACTTGGTAAATTATTCTTTTGGATCGATAGGTCCAGAAGGTATTTCAAGAAGCAGCAACATTCTCTAACCTGGATCCTGGCACAGTGTACACCTTTTCAATTCGCACTGAAAAAGAAGGTTTTAAAGACAGTTCTCCCTACATAAAAGAAATACAGACAGGTACAGCCTATGTAAGCACTTTAGGTATTATTCAGTGTTCAAATTTTTTTTAAAATTTCCAATTTTCTAAAATATTTTATTGTTAATGTAATCAGAAGGATTCCATAAAAATGCTTTGGTTTTATGTATTACTTTCTTTTTTTAAAAAGTCATTTATTTATTGATTGAGGTACCATTGACATATAAGTTTCAATGTTCAAATATTCATTTGGTTCTTATAGGGAAGATTTAATAAATAGTTCATTCTTCTCAAATTTTCTTAATGGGCAGGCAGTATTTCCTCTTGTCTCTTTTTCTATTTCCCCTTGTATGAATTAGCACAATCTCTTTTGTGTGTCTGTTTCCAGACAATAGAGTTGCTAACTGTCTGGGTTCTGGCCAGAGTCTCCATTTGTGATTTAGTTTTTCCATTGTTCAGTTAAACAGACAATGAAGTGCCATTTCCCCAGCGTTAGCAACTTACTCCCAATGGCAGATGGTGATTTATTCTATGGTAGTCATATGAAATAAAGGATGATTGGGAAGGGTGTATGCAAAATGTGTACGTTTTCAAATGTAGGTGAAGTAAAATTGTCAACTATTCTACTAATGTAACTATTTTAGATATTCTTGACATGGATGGTATGGGAACATTGATTTATGTATTTAGAAACTGGTCATGTCTGGTATTCTTGTACTGTAATACCACAGAATGGAATTGAGAGAGAATATTGTGGCAATTTTGTTCCTTTCTTATGCATGGGAGAATTTTAAAGGGGAAACAAAATATATATTTTACACTATTTTAACATTTTTTTTCAGAAAATAAGGGAAGCATTTCATATTTAGATTGCAGTTAACTTTCCTGCTGATTAACCTTGTCACTATTTGGTATTTAATTAGAATGAGTCCTAAAAATCATTAAATATTTCTGAGGTTGGTGATTACACAAGACCAAGATATCACTTCTTCCTACATTATAGAGGCAGGGGAAATATTGAGTACAACACTGCTGGGGTATATATCGACTCTGTTTCAAAGTTTACAATGATTCTTGTTTTTGTTTTTGTTTTTTTCCCCCCACTCTTTTAACTTTGCATATCTACCAGGAAGAATAAAAGGAATGTCTTGGTTTCCCTCAGAGTTTGCAAAGAGTCAAACAAATCCTGAGAGTATTTCAGGGTGGTTTTAAAATAGGTGCTTTGTACGGTAGAAAATGTTATTTTACGTGTATGTTTTAAATGATATAGCCCCAAGTGCGGTTGAATTTCTGAATCACAGTAGGAATTCAAATGCAGTAACCGTTAGCTGGCCTTCAGCTAGAAGTCTTCTGGATGGATACATTATTTCAATATCCAGTGAAAGCTTAATGAAAGAAGAAATCCTGCCTTCCACAAAAAGGTATGAAAATATTGAAAAGAAATCATATCAAGTTACATGGAACACAAGATGAACATTTTACATGTGTTGTTAGAAAGCTATGTTAGTTGTTTAGTATAAATAGAAATTAGAAAACTTTGCAAGAGAACTTTTTGGACTATAGTGTGATAAGAATAACTAAATCTGATATACAGTACCAAATTATTTATGCTAATAGATAGTAATGAATTAATTCATGATTTCATCATGCTTGTACGTATGACATACACACTTCTTGACTTAAATTTCTCCATGTAAGAAGCTATGCTTTCTCAATAACTGTTTGTGTGTAAGCATAGCAAATTGTTTCCATAATAGATAATAAAAAACCAAAACTTATATATAAAATTCTTTCTGCAAGTAGTGTGAGAAGATGGAGTTTTCCAAATGTTTCTGAGCTCAATATCTTAATATGTGATTTTTCTTTAATGTGTAGGACATTCTCATTTAACAGCCTTTCTCCAGGGACTGACTTTTTAATTAGCATTATAGCTACCAAGGGACTAAAGAGAAGCCATCCTACTGTCCTCATGGTTAGCACTTGTAAGTTCATTTTATATTTAACTTTTCATGGGTTAAGGGAAAATAAGGGAAGTAGTTGTGTTTAAAGCCAATGTCTAGTTAACAATCAATATAGAAGTGGTTTATGACATTATGGCTTGCAGAGAAGGAGCACTTAATTTACATGGAGAATGCCTGCATTATGTTCCTTTCTCTATCATTTATTGCGACCTTGGGCAAGACTATGTGACCTTGGGCAAAACTATGAGGTTCTCACTTAAACGATGAGAATAATTATTCCTGCCTAGGTATAAAATCTTGTTGCTAAAATCAAATGCAAAGCTCTTTGTGAAAAGAGCAAAATACTCTAAAACCCTAAGGTATTGTCATCTTGAAATACTCAATATTTTTCTAATATTTTGACTATATCTGTTAACATTTTATGAAAAACAAAACTTTGGAACTAGAAAAATAGGTGGCACTGTCTTTTTTTTAAATAAATTTATTTATTCATTTATTTAATTTTTGGGTGCATTGGGTCTTTGCTGCTGTGCGTGGGCTTTCTCTAGTTACTGAGAGCGGGGGCTACTCTTTGTTGCAGTGTGCGGGCTTCTCATTGCGGTGGCTTCTCTTGTTGCGGAGCACGGGCTCTAGGCACGTGGGCTTCAGTAGTTGTGGCCTGAGGGCTCTAGAGTGCAGGCTCAGTAGTTGTGGCGCACGGGCTTAGTTGCTCCATGGCATGTGGGATCTTCCCGGACCAGGGCTCGAACCCGTGTTCCCTGCATTGGCAGGCGGATTCTTAACCACTGCACCACCATGGAAGTCCGGCACTGTCTTTTCAGTTGCATTTCTTGGGTTCAGTTTGCCTCTTCTGACCTTATTAGCATCACTTACACGTATGCCTGCCCTGAACATATACAGATGTTCCAAAGAGCCCTGTCACTTGTGGGTCACAGTCACGTGAACGTGTGCTCAAGTACCCATGCCCTATCAGTGTGAGAGGAGGCTTCCTCTCAGGATTTGCAGTGTGGAGGATGGGAAAGCACTGTAAAATGCAGCAAGAGTCAAATCAATTCCTGGAAAATAAACTAAAAAAATTTGAGCACTTATTATATACCAGCAATGGTACTATGTGCTTAAGTTACTGTGTTGAATCTCCCGGAGTTATCTAAAATGTAAGTTAAGGCTCATAGGTATTCATAACTCATTACTGAAGGTAAGATTTAACCCAGGTATCTCACTCTCAAACTGATATGACACTCTGCTGCCTCTCATAAAGACCATCCTAAGAACCATCAGCAATAGATGAGAAAAGGCTTTTTTTAAAAAATGGTAATTCATGTCTTATATCAGTGAAAGAGTCTTGGATTGCTGCTTAGATTTGGTTGTGTTATTATCATTGTCAGCAGCATCATCGCCATTGTCATCATCATCACGTTGAGCGCTTGTTCTTTGTCAGGCACTTTGCCTAGCATTTTCTACGCTTTATGTCCCTGAATTCTCAATCATGATATTCATTCTACTAATCATGATGAGATGCATGTTGTTTTACGAATGAGGAAACTGAGGCTTAGAGAATTTCAGTAGCTTATACAGGATGACAGATTTCAACCCATATTTCCCTGACATCAAATTCTGTCCTTGTAACCACTCTGCTTTGGTGGAAAGGCCACTATGCTATAGGAAGGACTGACACTACCCATTCTTAGCTCTATGGCTTTGTACAAATCATTATTCTATTTGGACCTCAAGCTCCTCATTTCTACCCTAGGTTTAATAGTACAATCTGTATTTTAAAAAATTTTTTTATTTTATTTTATATTTATTTATTTATTTTTGGTTCCATTGGGTCTTCGTTGCTGTGCACGGGCTTTCTCTAGTTGCGGTGAGCGGGGACTACTCTTCGTTGCGGTGCGTGGGCTTCTCATTGTGGTGGCTTCTCTTGTTGTGGAGCACAGGCTCTAGGTGTGCAGGCTTCAGTAGTTGTGGCACACGGGCTTAGTTGCTCCGTGGCATGTGGGATCTTCCTGGGCCAGGGCTCGACCCTCTGTCCCCTGCATTGGCAGGCGGATTCTTAACCACTGCACCACCAGAGAAGTCCCTACATTCTGTATTTTAAGAGGTTGTTGCTTTGGCTGTGTATTCCCAAACAAACCTGGCAACTTTTTCCCCCCACCCTTCCCACTTTACAATTTGACTTTTGTCTTCTGCTGTATATTAATAATTTTTCGTCTTTTTTGTACCTCTCTTTCTTTGCAAGCCACCTCAAATCCATTTGGAAGTAGATGGAATATTAATAAATGTAAAAAATAAAGCTAAAATATTATGGGACTCTGGGGAAATAGTAAGTTAATTCCAGTTGAAAGGGAATATACATCAAAGAAAAATAGAATAAAAAGGATTGTGAATCAGTGACACAGGTTTAAATCTACCACTGGATTGAATTCTAATAGACTTAAATCAATAAGTAAGTAAGGACAAAAAAAATCTCATACAGAATTTGAATATTAGATGTGAGATTATTCCAATAAAATTTTAATATGGCATTTCTTCCAGTTAAGGAAAGAAATGCTACATTTCAGTTTGAAATATAAATTAGAAATAGAGACATGCTACTGAATTGAAAAAATAAGTTTCTAGAACCTTCTTAGATAAAATGTTTAAAGGGAAAAGGAGTTTGGAAACTTAAGGAAGGGGGCTGGATATATCTCTTAATGTATGCAGTGCATAAAATTCTAAGTTAAAAATCTCACTTGTAATAACTTCATACTGAATTCTGCTATGACAAAAATAAATATGAAAATCCATACTTTATATAATTTTATTGTGGAAAAAGGCTTTCTAGAAAATTTGTTTTCCCGTTGCATTGTGGATATGAGGAGACTGAGACTCAAGGTAAATAGCCTGCACAAGATCACATAGTGCTAAAACTGACTAGAAAAGCCTACGTATCATGTCTGTCTTCCTTAGTGTGAGAGTCAAGTTTATCAGTCCAGTACAGGTAACATGATGATAGAAATGTTTTGGTTTTTTTTCCAAAGCTTTCATTCCCGTGTCTTATTTCCTTGCCCTAGATCCAGACCCACCATCAGATTTGCTGATTTTGGGGCAGGAAGAACACACAATATATTTATCTTGGAAACTCCCACAAGGAGGCTTTGAAAGGTTTCAGGTAAAGTTGCTATCATGCAACCTTGATGTTTATTGAGGGCTTTATTTCACTCCTTTTTGTCCTTCATTTTACATTTCTTTTTTTTTTTTTATAAATTTATTTATTTATTTATTTTTATTTATTTATGGATGTGTTGGGTCTTCGTTTCTGTGCGAGGGCTTTCTCCAGTTGCGGCAAGCGGGGACCACTCTTCATCGCGGTGCGCGGGCCTCTGACTATCGCGGCCTCTCTTGTTGCGGAGCACAGGCTCCAGACGCGCAGGCTCAGTAATTGTGGCTCACGGGCCCAGTTGCTCCACGGCATGTGGGATCTTCCCAGACCAGGGCTCGAACCCGTGTCCCCTGCATTGGCAGGCAGACTCCCAACCACTGCGCCACCAGGGAAGCCCCATTTTACATTTCTTAATAGTTTAAGAAATTTTGGTACCACTCCTTTACTGTAAGGTTTTCCTCCAAAGTAAATTTTCTGTTTGTTGCTTTAAAAGACAAAGTTTGTCATGGGAGGTTTTCAAATTTGAGTAAAAGCTGGTACTTGACTTTAAATGAGTTCGGGTTTTCAGTGGAGATAGACACCTGCTTATGTAGTACAAAAACCTGAATAAAGGAATGCTGGTGCTGGAAGATAGTGCTTCTGTGACAGCACTGGCCACAACGAAGATTCCAGAAGTTAAAGACAGGTAATGTGCCACAGGCTCCCTTTCAACTCCATTCTACAGATTTAGTTGAGAGTGGAGACTTGCAGCCCAGAGGGTAGGAGATAAAGATGTACAGAGAGGCCGCTTTTCAACTGTGTCTGTGAAGTAAATGCGTACGTTTTTGTTGCTTTTGTTGTTAATAATGTGACCTGGCGTCACGTGAGGACATATTATACACACCCTACGTCCTGCATTGTGTGGCTTGCAGAGAGAGTAAGCTTCTGGGGATAGCACTATTGCTTTGTATTCTACGTGGGCAAACGAGTTTTCTATACTTTCATAGTGGTAGGAGACGGTCATTTTAGTTGTAAATAACAGAAAACAACCTGAAATAGTTTAAGAACTAAAAATGTATTATATTAATGAAAGAGTGCGTCATGGACACCAAGGCAAAGAATATAACAAGGTGTTGGGGAGAACTGGAATCCATATGTTTAAGGCTACTGAGGCCCCATGGATTATTTTCTTACCGTCTACTTCTTTCTGCTCATCAGCCGTAGTTTATTTTTATTTATTTTTCCTGATGACCAACTTTCTCTGTTAAGCAATCCATGTGGTGAGTGGAAAAATGCCATGTACAACTTCTAAGCACAAATGGTGCATTATGAGCCTCAGAGAAAGACAGATGCTCCCTGAATTCCCGAGGAAGGGTCTGTGATTATTCCGTGTTGTAGACACCAAGTCCAGTTCCAGTCAACTGTGGTTATAGGCCCCATGTTGTGTAAAAGTGGTGGCCATGGGTCTGGGGGTGATGGGGGTTATAGAGTCATTAGAATTTGAGCAGATACAACAAAAGGTGTTTCCTGTAAATGAAAAACAATATGAAATTTAATAGTTTATAGAATCAATACAGCCTAAAAGGAACCAGAGCAGTAAGATTACCAGACATTTGAAATGAACTAATTAGTACATCTGGGTTTTATATTTGAGTATGAACTTCTTAACAATTACAGTTCATAAGAGAAACAAGATAATAGTCATTATATGATAGATATAAAAAGAATCCACACTTATGTAAGGTATCTGGTACTAAAGACAAAGTGGGATGTAGTGGGCAGAATAATGGCCTTCCGAAGATCCACAGCCTAATTCACAGAACCTGAAATATGTTATATTACATGGCAAAGGGGAAGCAGATGGAATTAAGTTTGCTAATTAGCAGGTTTTAAAATAGGGAGATTATAGAGAGTCTGGATCCAGATGGTGGAGTAGGAAGATCCTGAGCTCACCTCCTCCCATAAACACACAAAAACTACAACTACATATGGAATAACTGTCTCTAGAATGACCTAAAGACTAGCAGAACACATTTTCTACAACCAAAGATATAAAGAATAGGCCACAGTGAGACGGGTAAGAGGGGCAGAGTTGCAGTCTAGTGAGAACCCACACCCCCAGTGTGGTGACCCACAAGTGGGAGGGCTATCACAACCACAGAGGTCCGCCCTGAGGAGTGAGAGGTCTGAGCCCCATGTTGGGCTCCCCAGCCTGAGGGACCTGCACTGAGTAGAAGAGCCCCATAACATCTGGCTTTGAAAACCAGTGGGGCTTATGTATGGGAGAGCCAGAGGGCCATGGGATATCAAGACTCTGCTCTAGAAGGGCTCACACACAAACTCGCTGACTCTTGAGTCCCAGTGCAGAGGAAGCAGCTTGAAAAGCAGCTAAGTCATAAGACAAGAAGATTCATTGACTAGTATTAGGGTGTGTGCTGGAGGGGCAAGGATCTGGTGGAGCTTTCTCTGGGAATAGAAGTGCTGGCGGGTGCAATTTTTTTTTTTTTAACTCTCCTTCCACCTACCTGGCAGGTGCTGGCAGGCACCATTTCTATCACTCTCAATCAGCCTAATCAACACCATGTGCCTGCCCAGTATTCCCCGAAGGCCAGTCCTGCCCAGCCACCCACCCTGGCTAGATTTTCCAAAGTAGCTCCTAGCCCACCCCACCCAGCAGGTGGCCTTGGCTGGCCCAGTGCCCCTCCAAAGCAGCTCCCACTCTGGGGGGGCCAGTTCTGCATACCAGTATACCTGCAACAGTCACAGCTGGGCCTCACAGCTGGTCACACTGGGGCCAGTCCCACCCATCAGTGGGCCTGCAGCAAGCACAGCCCAACCACCAAAGGAGGGCACACACAGCACACATGGGACATACTCCTGGGGCACCTGGCTCTGGTGACCAAGGAGGACTGCACCACTGGGCATCACAGGACACCTTCTAAGTAAAGCCACTCTTTCAAGACTGGGAGATTAGCTGATATAACTTATACATAGAAACAAACACAGAGAGTTAGGGAAAATTAGGAGACAATGAAAAACCTTCCAAACAAAAGAACAAGACACAACCTCAGAAAAAGAATAAAATGAAATGGAGATGAACGATTTACCAAGTAGAGTTGAATGTAATAGTCATAAAGATGCTTACTGAACTAAGGAGAAGAATGGATGAATACAGTGATAGCTTGAACAAAAAAGTAGAAAATATAAAAAAGAACCAGGCAGAACTGAAGAATGCAGTAACTGAAATTTGAAATACCCCTAGAGGGGTATGCTCAACATCACTAATCATTAGAGAAATGCAAATCAAAACTACAATGAGGTATCACCTCACACCAGTCAGAATGGCCATCATCAAAAAATCTACAAACAATGAATGCTGGAGAAGGTGTGGAGAAAAGGGAACCCTCTTGCACTGTTGGTGGGAATATAAATTGATACAGCCACTATGGAGAACAGTATGGAGGTTCCTGAAAAAACTAAAAACAACTACCATATGACCCAGCAATCCCACTACTGGGCATATACCCTGAAAAAACCATAATTCAAAAAGAATCACGTACCACAATGTTCATTGCAGCTCTATTTACAATAGCCAGGACATGAAAGCAACCAAAGTGTCCATCAACAAATGAATGGATAAAGAAGATGTGGCACATATATACAATGGAATATTACTCAGCCATAAAAAGAAACGAAATTGAGTTATTTGTAGTGAGGTGGATGGACCTAGAGTCTGTCCTACAGAGTGAAGTAAGTCAGAAAGAGAAAAACAAATACCATATGCTAACACATATATATGGAATCTAAAAAAAAAAAAAAATTGTCATGAAGAACCTAGGAGCAAGACAGGAGTAAAGACGCAGACCTACTAGAGAATGGACTTGAGGACACGGGAAGGGGGAAGGGTAAGCTGGGACAAAGTGAGAGAGTGGCATGGACTTATATATACACTACCAAATGTAAAATAGATAGCTAGCGGGAAGCAACCGCATAGCACAGGGAGATCAGCTCTGTGCTTTGTGACCACCTAGAGGGGTGGGGTAGGGAGGGTGGGAGGGAGACGCAAGAGAAAGGAGATATGGGGATATATGTATACGTACAGCTGATTCACTTTGTTATAAAGCAGAAACTAACACACCATTGTAAAGCAATTATACTCCAATAAAGATGTTAGAGGGAATCAACAGCACATTAGAGGAGCACATACGGAAGAATGGATCAGCACCTGGAAGACAGGGTAGTGGAAATCACCCAATCAGAACATAAAAAGAATTTAAAAAAATGAGGATAGTTTAAGGAACCTCTAGGATAACACCAAGTATACCAATATTTGCATTTTAAGGGGTCCCAGTAGGAGAAAGAGAGAAAGTTCTAGTAGACCTATTTGAAGAAATAATGGCTGAAAAAAATTTTAACATGGTAAAGGAAACAGACATCCAAGTCCAGGAAGCATGGACTCTGAAACAAGATGAACCCAAAGAGATCCACACCAAGACACATTATAATTAAAATGTCAAAAGTTAAAGAGAGAAATTTAAAAGCAGCAAGAGGAAAACAAGTAGTTACGTACAAGGGAGCCCTCTTTTGAGCTGATTTTTTTTTTTAGCAGAAACTTTACAGGCCAAAAGGGACTGGCATGATGTATTCAAAGTGCTGAAAGGAAAAAACTTACAACCATGAATGCTTTACTCAGCAAGGTTATTAATCAGAATTTAAGGAGAGATAAAAACTATCCCAGACAAGCAAAAGCTAAAGAAATTCATCACCACTAAAGCAGCCTTACAAGAATTGTTAAATGGAGTTCTTTAAACATAAAAGAAAAGGCCATAACTAGAAACAAGAAAATTATGAAAAAAAATTCCACTGGTAAAGGCAAACGTGTAGTAAAGGTAGTGTACCAACTACCTGTAAAAGCTACTATGAAAGTTTAATGACAAAAGAAATAAAATATATCTAAAATACTTAGTTAAGCAATACATAAAATAAAAAGATGTAAAAAATTACGTCAAAAGCGTAAAGTGCTTGTTGGGGGAGGTAATAAAATGTGCTTTTAGGATGCTGTAAGCTTAAGTGACCATCAACTTAAAATAGACTTTTTTTTTTTAAACATCTTTATTGGAGTATAATTGCTTTACAACGTTGTGTTAGTTGCTGCTTTATAACAGAATGAATCAGGTATACATATACATATATCCCCATATCTCCTCCCTATTCCACCCCTCTAGGTGGACCCAAAGCACCAAGCTGATCTCCCTGTGCTATGCAGCTGCTTCCCACTAGCTATCTGTTTTACATTTGGTCGTGTATATATGTCCATGCCACTCTCTCACTTTGTCCCAGCTTACCCTTCCCCCTCCCCATGTCCTCAAGTCCATTGTCTACGTCTGCATCTTTATTCCTGTCCTGCCCCTAGGTTCTTCAGAACCATTTTTTTTTTTAGATTTCATATATATGTGTTAGCATATGGTATTTGTTTTTCTCTTTCTGACTGACTTCACTCTGTATGACAGACTCTAGGTCCATCCACCTCACTACAAATAGCTCAATTTCATTTCTTTTTATGGCTGAGTAATATTCCATTGCATATATGTGCCACATCTTCTTTATCCATTCATCTGTCATGGACATTTAGGTTGCTTCCATGTCCTGGCTGTTGTAAATAGAGCTGCCATGAACATTTTGGTACATGACTCTTCTTGAATTATGGTTTTCTCAGGGTATATGCCCAGTAGTGGGATTGCTGGGTCGTATGGTAGTTCTATTTGTAGTTTTTTCAGGAACCTCCATACTGTTCTCCATAGTGGCTGTATCAATTTACATTCCCACTAACAGTGCAAGAGGGTTCCCTTTTCTCCACACCCTCTCCAGCATTTATTGTTTGCAGACTTTTTGATGATGGCCATTCTGACTGATGTGAGATGATATCTCATTGTAGATTTGATTTGCATTTCTCAGATGATTAGTGATGTTGAGCATCCTTTCATGTGTTTGTTGGCAATCTGTATATCTTCTTTGGAGAAATGTCTATTTAGGTCTTCTGCCCATTTTTGGATTAGGTTGTTTGTTTTCTTGATATTGAGTGGCATGAGCTGCTTGTAAATTTTGGAGATAAATCCTTTGTCAGTTGCTTCATTTGCAAATATTTTCTCCCATTCTGAGGGAGAAAGGTTTATGGTTTCCTCTGCTGTGCAAAAGATTTTAAGTTTCATTAGGTCCCGTTTGTTTATTTTTGTTTTTATTTCCATTTCTCTAGGAGCTGGGTCAAAAAGGATCTTGCTGTGATGTATGTCATAGAGTGTTCTGCCTATGTTTTCCTCTAAGAGTTTTATAGTGTCTGACCTTACATTTAGGTCTTTAATCCATTTTGAGTTTATTTTTCTTTATGGTGTTAGGGAGAGTTCTAATTTCATTCTTTTACATGTAGCTGTCCAGTTTTCCCAGCACCACTTATTGAAGAGGCTGTCTTTTCTCCATTGTATATTCTTGCCTCCTTTACCAAAGATAAGGTGACCATATGTGCGTGGGTTTATCTCTGGGCTTTCCATCCTGTTCCATTGATCTATATTTCTGTTTTTGTGCCAGTAGCATACTGTCTTGATTACTGTAGCTTTGTAGTATAGTCTGAAGTCAGGAGCCTGATTCCTCCAGCTCCGTTTTTCTTTCTCAAGATTGCTTTGGCTATTCGGGGTCATTTGTGTTTCCATACAAATTGTGAAATTTTTTGTTCTAGTTCTGTGAAAAATGCCATTGGTAGTTTGATAGGGATTGCATTGTATCTGTAGATTGCTTTGGGTAGTATAGTCATTTTCACAATGTTGATTTTTCCAATCCAAGAACATGGTATATCTCTCCATCTATTTGTATCATCTTTAATTTCTTTCATCAGTGTCTTATAGTTTTGTGCATACAGGTCTTTTGTCTCCTTTGGTAGGTTTATTCCTAGGTATTTTATTCTTTTTGTTGCCATGGTAAGTGGGAGTGTTTCCTTAATTTCTCTTTCAGATTTTTCATCATTAGTGTATAGGAATGTAAGAGATTTCTGTGCATTAAATTTTGTATCCTGCTACTTTACCAAATTCATTGATTAGCTCTAGTAGTTTTCTGGTAGCATCTTTAGGATTCTCTAAGTATAGTGTCAAGTCATCTGCAAACAGTGGCAGTTTTACTTCTTCTTTTCCGATTTGGATTCCTTTTATTTCTTTTTCGTCTCTGATAGCTGTGGCTAAAACTTCCAAAACTGTGTTGATTAATAGTGGTGAGAGGGAACAACCTTGTCTTGTTCCTGATCTTAGTGGAAATGGTTTCAGTTTTTCACCATTGAGAACGATGTTGGCTGTGGGTTTGTCATGTATGGCCTTTATTCTGTTGAGGTAAGTTCCCTCTGTGCCTACTTTCTGGAGGGTTTTTATCATAAATGGGTGTTGAATTTTGTCGAAAGCTTTTTCTGCATCTGTTGAGATGATTGTATGGTTTTTATTCTTCAGTTAATATGGTGTATCACGTTGATTGATTTGCATATATTGAAGAATTCTTGCATTCCTGGGATAAACCCCACTTGATCATGGTGTATCATCCTTTTAATGTGCTGTTGGATTCTGTTTGCTTGTATTTTGTTGAGGATTTTTGCATCTATGTTCATCAGTGATAGTGACCTGTAGTTTTCTGTTTTTATGAAAGCTTTGTCTGGTTTTGGTATCTGGGTGATGGTGGCCTCATAGAAATAGTTTGGGAGTGTTCTTCCCTCTGCTATATTTTGGAAGAGTTTGAGAAGAATAGGTGTTAGCTCTTCTCTTAATGTTTGATAGAATTTGCCTGTGAAGCCATCTGGTCCTGGGCTTTTGTTTGTTGGAAGATTTTTAATCAGTTTCAATTTCAGTGCTTGTGATTGGTCTCTTTATATTTTCTATTTCTTCCTGGTTCAGTCTCAGAAGGTTGTGCTTTTCGAAGAATTTGTCCATTTCTTCCAGGTTGTCCATTTTATTGGCGTATATTTGCCTGTAGTAATCTCTCATGATCCTTTGTATTTCTTCAGTGTCAGTTGTTACTTCTCCTTTTTCATCTCTAATTCTATTGATTTGAGTGTTCTCCCTTTTTTTATTGATGAGTCTGGCTAATGGTTTATCAACTTTATCTTCTCAAAGAACCAGCTTTTAGTTTTTTTGATCTTTGCTATTGTTTCCTTCATTTCTTTTTCATTTATTTCTGATCTGATCTTTATGATTTCTTTCCTTCTGCTAACTTTGGGTTTTTTGTTCTTTCTCTAATTGCTTTAGGTGTAAGGTTAGGTTGTTTATTTGAGATGTTTCTTGTTTCTTGAGGTAAGATTGTATTGCTATAAACTTCCCTCTTAGCACTGCATTTGCTGCATCCCATAGGTTTTGGTTTGTCGTGTTTTCATTGTCGTTTGTTTCTAGGTATTTTTTGATTTCCTCTTTGATTTCTTCAATGGTGTCTTGGTTATTTAGTGGTGTATTGTTTAGCCTCCATGTGTTTGTAATTTTTACAGATTTTTTTCTTGTAATTGATATCTAGTGTCACAGCGTTGTGGTCAGAAAAGATACTTGATACGATTTCAGTTTTCTTAAATTTACCAAGGCTTGATTTGTGACCCAAAGTATGATCTGTCCTGGAGAGTGTTCCATGAGCACTTGAGAAGAAAGTTTATTCTGTTGTTTTTGGTTGGAATGTCCTATAAATATCAATTAAGTCCATCTTGTTTAATGTGTCATTTAAAGCTTGTGTTTCCTTATTTATTTTCATTTTGGATATCTGTCCATTGGTAAAAGTGGGGTGTTAAAAAGTCCCCTACTATGAGTGTGTTCCTGTCGATTTCCCCTTTTATGGCTGTTAGCATTTGCCTTATGTATTGAGGTGCTCCTATGTTGGGTGCATAAATATTTACAATTGTTATATCTTCTTCTTGGATTGATCCCTTGATCATTTTGTAGTGTCTTTCTTTGTCTCTTGTAATAGTCTTTATTTTAAAGTTTATTTTGTCTGGTACGAGAATTGCTACTCCAGCTTTCTTTTGATTTCCATTTGCATGGAATCTCTTTTTCCATCACTCACTTTCAGTCTTTATGCATCCCGAGGTCTGAAGTGGGTCTCTGGCAGATGTCATATATACGGGTCTTGTTTTTGTATCCATTCAGCCAGTTAAAATAGACTGTTATATGCATAAGTTGTTATGTATGAACATTGTGCTAACCACAAACTGAAAATCTATAACAGATACACAGAAAATTAAAAGAAAGCAATACAAACATAACACTAAAGAAATTCATCAAATCACAAGGGAAGAGAACAAGACAAGAAGAAAGAAACCAAAAATAATTTACAAAAACAACCATAAAACAATTTAAAAAATGGCAGTAAGTATATCCCTATCAATAATTACTTTAAATGTAAATGTACTAAATGCTCCAATCAAAAGACAAAGGGTGGCTGAATGGTTAAAAAAGAAAACCAAGATCCAAGTATATACTGCCCACAAGAGACTTACTTCAGATCTAAAGACACACACAGACTGGAATTAAGGAGATGGAAAAAGATGTTCCATGCATATAAAATGAAAAGAAATCTGGGGTAGCAATGCTTATATCAGACATAATAGACTTTAAAACAAAGACTGTAATGGAGCAAATAAGGACATTACATAATGATCAAGGGATCAATCCAAGAAGACGATATAACATTTGTAAATACCTATGCAGCCAATATAGGAGCACCTAAATACATAAATATTAACAGACATAAAGGGACGTATTGATAGTAGTACAATAATAGTAGGAGACTTTAACACCCCACTTACAACAATGAATAGATCATCTAGATGGAAAGTCAGTAAGGGAACATTGACCTTTAAGTACACATTAGACCAGATGGACTTAATAGATAAATCTATATAGAACATTTTACTCCAGAAGAACAGAATACACATTCTTTTCACACAGGAACATTCGCCAGGATAGATCACATGTTAGGCCACAAGGCAAGTGTCAACAAATTTAAGAAGATCCAGATCACATCAAGCATCTTTTCTGACCACAACAGTACAGAACTAGAAGCCAGTTACAAGATGAAAACTGGAAAAAACACAAACACCTGGAGGTTAAGTAACATACTACTAAACAACCAGTGGGTCAATGAAAAAATCAAAGAGGAGAGTTAAAAATACCTGGAGACAAATGATAATGGAAATACAGCAATGCAAAATCTACGGGACTCAGTAAAAGCAGTTTTAAGAGGAATGTTTATAGCAATACAGGCCTACATCAGGAAACAAGAAAAATCTCAAACAATCTAACTTTATATGTAAAGGAGCTAGAAAAAGAAGAACAAAACCCAAAGTTAGTAGAAGGAAGGAAATAATAAAGATCAGAGCAGAAATAAGTGAAATAGAGACTAAAAAACCAATAGAAAAGATCAGTGATACTAAAAACTGGTTCATTGAAAAGATAAAGGAACTTGATAAATCTTTAGTTACATTCATCAAGAAAAAAAAGAGAGAGGGCCAAATAAATAAAATCAGAAGTGAAAGAAAGAGGAGAGTTACAATCAACCACACAGAAATAGAGGATCGTAAGAGATTACCATGAACAACTATATATCAACAAATTGAATAACCTAGAAGAAATGGATAAATTCCTAGAAACACACAATCTTCCAAGACCAAATCAGGAAGAAATAGAAAATATGAACAGACTGATTATGAGTAATGAAATTGAGTCAGTAATAAGAAAACTCCTAACAAACAAAAGTCCTGAACCAGACTGCTTCACGATGAATTCTACCAAACACTTGAAAAGTTAGCACCTACTTTTTTCAAACTATTCCAGAAAAACTGGAGATGAAGGAATACTTCCAAACTCATTCTAGGAGGCCAGCATTACCCAGATACCAAAATCAGATAAAGACACTACAAGAAAAGAAAATTACAGGCCATTGTCACTGATGAACAGAGATGCAAAAATCCTCAACAGAATATTAGCAAACTGAATTGAACAATACATTAAAAGGATCATACACCATAATCAAGTGGGATATATCCCAGTGTTGCAAATTCAACATCCATTTATGATAAAAACTCTCAACAAAGTGTGTATAGAGAGAACTTAACTTCACATAATAAAGGTCATATTTGACAATCCCACAGCTAACATTATACTCAACAGTGAAAAGCTGAAAGCATTTCCTCTAAGATCAGGAACAAGTCAAGGATGCCCACTCCTACCACTTTTATTCAACATAATATTGAAAGTCCTAGCCACAGAAGTCGGACACATGAACAAAATTAAAGGCATCCAGATTGGAAAAAAAGTAAAACTGTCACTATTTGCTGATGACATGATATTATATATAGAAAACCCTAATGATTCCACCAAAAAACTATTAGAATTAATCAATGAATTCAGTAAAGTTGCAGGGTACAAAATTAATATACATAAATCTGTGATATTTTTATACACTAATAATCTCTCAGAAAGAGAAATTAAGAAAATTTTATTTACAATTGTATCAAAAAGATTGAAATACATACTGAGGAATAAATTTAACCAAGGAGGCAAAAGACTTGTGTGCTGAAAACTATAAGACACTGATGAAAGAAAATGAAAATGACACCAATAAATGGAAGGGTATATCATTTTCATGGATAAGAATTTATATTGTTAAAATGTTCATACTACCCAAAGCAATCTATAGATTCAGTGCAATGCCTATCAAAATACCAGTGGCATTTTTCACATAAATGAAACCACAAAAGACCATAAATAGCCAAAGCAGTATTAAGAAAGAAAGGAAAAGTTGGAAGTTGTATGTGCTCTGATTTCAAACTATACTACAAAGCTATAGTAGTCAAAACTGTATGGTACTGGCACAAAAAGTAACACAGATCAGTGGAAAGAAATAAAGGACCCAACCCTCATTTATATGGTCAATTAATTTACAGCAAAGGAGCCAAGAATACACAATGGGGAACAGACAGTCTGTTCAATAAATGGTGTTGGGAAAATTGGACAGCTACATGCTAAAGAGTGAAACTGGCCCACTTTTTTACACTATATTCAAAGAAAAACTCACAATGGATTAAAAAGTTAAATGTAAGACCTGAAACCATAAAAATTCCAGAAAAAAATCATAGTGTGCCCTTTGACACTGGTCTTAGCAATATTTTTTGGATCTGACTCCTCATGCAAGGAAAACAAAAGCAAAAATAAACAAATGGGACCACATCAAACTAAAAAGTTTTTACACAGCAAAGGAAACCATCAACAAAATGGAAAGGCAACCTATGGAATGGAAGAAGATATTTGAAATGATATATCTGCTAAGGGGTTAATATCCGAAATATGTTAATAACTCACACAACTCAATATCAAAAAACAAACAATCCATTTAGAACATGGACAGAGGACCTGTTTAGGCATTTTTCCAAGGAGGACATACAGATGGCCAAAAGGCCCATGAAAAGATGCTTAGCATCACTAATCATCAGGGAAATGCAAATCAAATCCATGGTTAGATACCACCTCATACTTGTCAGAATGGCTATCAAAAAGAGAACAAATAACAGGTGTTGATGAGGATGTGGAGAAAAGGGAACCCTTGTATACTGTTGGTGGGGATGTAAATTGGTGCAGCCACTATGGAAAAGTATGGAAATTCCTCAAAAAATTAAAAATAGAACTGCCATATGATCTACTATTTCTCTCCTGGATATTTATCCAAAGAAAATGAAAACACTAATTTGATGCAACTTTGATATACATGCCTGTGTTCAGTTTCCTGTGATTTTATAAGGTGTGGTAGGCAGTATGGTGCAATGGAAGGATTAAGGCCCTGGAATTCCTTGCTTTGAACCCTAACTTCACCTCTGTTGTGAGACCTTGGGCAAATTTTGATCTTCTTTGGTCCTGTTTCCTCATCTGTCAATGAAGATTATTATTATTCTGTAGAATTGTTTAGGGGATTCAGTTAGATCATGTGTTTGGCAAGTGTTCTGGCATGCAAATTCTGTGAGGACAGGGCTTTTATTATCTGCTTTGGTCACCATTTTTTACATTATTGAGACCAGTATCTGACATACAGCAGAAGTCAGTAAATATTTTGATGACTGAATGAATTAGTAGTTTTCTTTTTTTTAGTTTTCTCAGTTCATATTTCACAATCAAGGAAGCTTAGTGTTTTAAAATTTTTTAAAAATTAATTAATTTTTTAATTGAAGTATGGTTGATTTACAGTGTTGCAGTAGTTTCAGGTGTTTAGCAAAGTGATTCAGTTATACATACATATATGTATTTGTTTTCAGATTCTTCTCCCTTACAAGTTATTAAAAAATATTGAGTATAGTTCCCTGTGCTATATGATAGGTCCCTGTTGGTTATCTATTTTATATATAGTAGTGTGCATATGTTAATCCCAAATTCCTAATTTATTCCTCCCCACCCTGTCCCCTTTGGTAACCATAAATTTGCTTTCTATGTCTGTGGGCCTATTTCTGTTTTGTATATGAGTTCATTTGTATCATTTTTTTTAGATTCCACGTATAAGCAATATCATATGATATTTGTCTTTCTCTGACTTCACTTAATATAACAGGTCCATCCATGTTGCTGCAAATGGCATTATTTCTTTCTTTTTTATGGCTCAGTAATGTTACATTGTGTACCTGTATCATATCTTCTTTATCTATTCATCTGTTGATGGACATTTAGGTTGAAGGAAGGTTAATTTTGATGTGAATCCCTCCTTACCCTCTCCCTTGCCACACAGCCATCAGAGTGCTCTTTCTTAAAAGTAAATAAAATGTCATTCTCGTGCTTGAAAGATTCCTTACCATGGCTCAAGGCTCTCCCTGTCCCTTGTGACTCCACCCTAGCTCCTCCCAATCTCTCCCATCTCAGGAAAGGACCCTGTCCTGAAATCACTTGCTCAGTTATCTTTGATTCTTCCCATTCCTTCATTCCTCAATCCATCACCTGGTTCTGTCACTTCTACCTCTGAAATGGATCATTAATGTGTCCAATTCTCTTCATCTCCCCTACACCACCTTTGTCCTAGTTACTCTCGTTTCTTATGGAGACCAGCAGCCTAGGTGACAGACAATAGCCTCTCATATCCTAACTGGTTTCTCTGTTTCCATTCTTGATTTCCATATAATCTACTTTGCACACACAACAGCCAGAAAGAGGGAGAGAGAAACAGAGAGAGAGCGAGAGAGCACTGTTAAAAACATAGTATCTCTCATTGGTTTAACAACCTCCATTAGATTTCCATTGC
Source organism: Balaenoptera ricei (assembly GCF_028023285.1). Taxonomy (NCBI): domain Eukaryota; kingdom Metazoa; phylum Chordata; class Mammalia; order Artiodactyla; family Balaenopteridae; genus Balaenoptera; species Balaenoptera ricei. The sequence continues at coordinate 67,924,850 of NC_082648.1, forward strand.
CCTCAAATGAAGTCTAAACTCCTTGCCATGGTCTCCAAGAGCTCACCTGATTGGATCTTCATCTAATTATGCTGCCTGCTTGGTTACCATGTTGCTACCATATTGGGCTCTCTTTCTGTTCCTTTAGCATGGCAAGCACTTCCCCATTGCAGGGTTTTTGTGCTTGACATTCATTTTGCATGGATATCTTGCCGCCAGTTTTGATCGACCTTTTCCTATCATTGGGTTCTCAGCTCAAGAATCATCTAGTCAACTAAAAGAAAAATGCACATTGTAAGAGTTGTGACTTTGAGTTTTACTCAGGGAATTTAATGAGGACTATAGCCTAGGAAATAGCCTCTCAAGTAGGTCGAGTGAACTGCTCTGCGGAGGTAGGGGAGAAGCCAGTATGTATATGATTTGGGGCTAGGAAATACGTGTAGTCAAGCATACATCTCAGTAAGAGGTTAATGTTAGTCATAAGACACAGATAATGATTTTAGTGCTTTTCTGTGTATGGGAAAATGTAAGAATCTGGGTTCATTAAAATTCTTCCTGAGATACACATCTAACTTTCTGAGGGGCCTGTTTTTCCAAAGCACAGAGTGCCTCATTCTGTTTTACATCCCAAATTCCTTTCAGGGTGTACTGTAAGTCAGCAACTGCAGTGGCTAATGACTTAATCCTTGTAGAATTAAATGGTGAGCAACATTCTGTTTTATATTCTCATCTCCTTCCTTGATTACCTAATCTAAATAAAATCACTCTTTCTATTCACTCTGTGATGTAGCTGAGTTATCTCATTCATTTGTTAATATTGAGTAGCTTGCTGTTTGGCGTCACCACTAGAATGTAAGTTCCCTATAATCAGAAGCCTTACCTGTCTTGTTTACCATAAAATACCTAGTACCGATAATAATGCTTTCCCTGTAATAGATGCTCAATAAATATTGGGTTGGCCAAAAAGTTCTTTCTGGTTTTTCCATAAGATATTATGGAACGAACTTTTTGGCCAGCCCAGTATTTGGTAAATAAATAAAACTTTGCATAACAGTGTTCCCATATATGATTGGGGTAATTATGGAGGGAGGATATCAATACTGAATATAGTTACCAGCAAAGGGTAGAACTTGAGGTGAACTTTTAGGAATGGGTAGTGTTCCGACTCATGGAAAAGAGGAGAGGATATTCTACACGAGCAAGTTCACAGTCAGGAGAGAGCGTTCTGTCTGTCATTCGTAAATGTCATTCAATGATAGGGGCATCTTGAATAATAAATGATTCATGAAAAATTCCAGCCTTTCTAGAATGATTTAATTCTTCCTGTATTTAGTGTAGGTATTCTCTAGAGAAAATTCTAGGCACTTATAATGTTAATTGTAAAAGATCCACATTTTTTACCCTTATCTGTTTGTCCTAATTCTTATATTTCAAGGCAAATGCCTAAAAAGATGATCTTTCCTTGGGGTTAACTGAGGCCATAAATTTATTTGTTGTCAGATAAAATATATTCCCCTAGAATTACGTTTTTACTATTTTTATGTGAACACATTTTTTTTCAGAGACTGTAATTTATGTATTTCTTAAGTAAAACTTATTTTAAGAAATCACATTAATCTTTTGGATTCAGATTGTTTATTAACTATATTGTATCACTAATGATTATTCTAGTGTTTCTCAACCAATGAAATTATTTGTTAAATTTTAATGAATTAAGCAACAGTATCCTGGTTGCTTAGCAAAGTGTACTTGCACAATTGGGATCATTTTCCTAATCATTTAAAATTAATCATCCCAGGTCTTCAAACTATGCTTTAGAAGTAGAAATAAAGCACAAATTATGTTTTCTTCAGTTGATTTCTATTAGATGTATGAAGTCCACATAGTTGGGGAAACAAGTCTCTATTTTACAAATTTATTTTTAAAAATTTACATCATTTTATCATGAGATCACTGCAGTCAATTTCTTTTTCTTTTAACCCTTCATTAATGCCTTACTATGATTCTTTGTATGTCTGAATTTAGCACTTCATTAAGATTATATTCTTCCTCTGCTACATGGTACTTTTCCCTACCATTTCATACCAGAAGTTCTCAGCATTCTATTCACTATTCCTATATTCCCATATGCCAGACAAGCAAGGTAATTGCCAGTGACACCTTATAAATCAATAAACAATGATATGCTTCTAGACCTCATGATTATCTTCCTTCAGTAACAAAACACTCTTCCCACAAGACAGTGATAAACATGTTTGCCTAGGAAATTTGTTTCTCTGACTCTTACCACATAACAAGTGTTTTTTAAAGCATAGTGTAATTTAAATTATAAAATTAATGCGATTACTTTCATTTAGATGTATCTTTTCTTTTACAACATGAAATATGGAGTAAAGAAGAGTAAAGATTGTTATAAGTAGCTTTTACTGACTTAAAAAATCCCCAAGGTATTGGAACTATCAGATCAGTTCACTGAAAATTTCTAAAGGCAATGCCAAGTCTCAAAGCTTTAATGAATAATTGGCTATAATGAAAGATGGTTATAATGAAAGATGGAATGTGACACCATTCATTCATTCAACAAAAATTAAAGTGCCTCCTTTGTTCCAGGTGTTTATTTTTGCTGTTTTCTCTCTTGCTGGTCTTGTTTGTTTGTTTGTTTTTTACTACGCCCTTGACTAACACTGGTTGGCTTCCAATGACATCTGTTTAGCAGCCCTCCAAATACTGGCTCTCTCCTGAAGCATATATATGAGTTCTCTGGAGGGGCTTGGGGTTATCCCACTACCCTTGAAATGACAGACCAGCTCTAGCTCAGTCTTTTCCAATTACTCTCGGCTCTTTCCACTGGCATTGTATCCCACTACTTTTTGCTGCTTGGGTGTGTTTGCACGAGGGCCAGCCTTCTTGGGTGGGGCACTGGTAAGATGGTTCAAGTCTGATCACTCTCTCTGGTCATACTTGACCCATGGGAGACTGTGGCATCTTTGTCAGGGCAAAGGTGGGTATGCAGAATGCTCCTCAGCTCTCCCCAATTTCCTTTTTCTCTGATCAACCAGATACATGAGCCAAAAGTCTGCTTCCACCTGGAATGTGTCATTCTCCCCAGCAGGCCCCTCCGTTTATGATAGTGATGCACGTGGGGCCTTCCTCATTTAGCTGGAGTGCAGTTTATGGGCAGAAGCACCCTCTTTCCAATCGCTTAGGCAGCCAGGAGAAAGCCTTGGTGTTCTCCACAAGGTCAGAGTCTGGGAACTTCAGTGATACCTGCTTTCACTTCCTCTAGTCTTCTGCTTATATGGAGTTGGGGGAGTGGGCATGCCTGAAAGTTTACAAAACAGTTTTTGTTTTCAGGTGACCAACAGGTAAAGTCCCATTCATATCTATTATATTATGCATATGTACAAATAAATCATGTGTATATACACATAAATATATGAAATTTGGAAATACTTGGAGACCATTGGTCTTTTAGTATGTGAACTATGTTAGTCCACTGTACTTATTACTATGTGAACTTCACTAAGTTTTTCAGCCTCAACTAGCTCCAAATTACTTCTTGGTGAAGATAGGACAGATAACAAATTCTGCCTTGCAGTATTAATTTATGTGATGTGACTGGTATCGAGTTCATGACAAATAAATCATTTTTAAATCATGAAAAACATGCATTTCTCTCTCTCTTTCTCTAGATATCCTATTGTATGACATCTAGAAAGGAAAAACTATTTAAAGTAATTGTTTATAGCAACAAAGCCAAGGTAAAGAATTTGACTCCGGGTATGGAATACCTGTTCCACGTGAAGACAGTTAGAGGCAAAGATTACAGCATATCTGTAATGAAAAAAGTGGCTACAAGTAAGGAAATATCATAAATAAAATTTTTGCTTTATAGTTTTATAAGAACTGAAAGTATTTTGGCCCAGCATAATTAAAGCTATTTTTAAACATAAAGCTTGATAATTAAGGAATGATGATGATCATAATATGATTAAGAGAACTCTCAAGATATATGTGAACTTAAAAAAGTCTTTGTCTAAATCTATTGGGAACTACATAGAGTTTTTTTTTCTAATCTGAAGCAAACATGTATATATATGTATGTACATACATATCATGTATATCACATATGGAATATATGTATACATATACACACATTATATATACCATGTCATAATGATATAAATGCAATTCATTTTCTGTTGGGGTGGGGGTTTGATAAGCAGAGAACTTCTAGTTTTTCTTCCCTGATGGTTGTAAATTCATTGTAAATCAGTTTCATAATGTTTTGGAGTGGGGTGGAGTAATAGTATTTGTCACCAACAAGTCTTGTGAAAGTTTATGATGTTTACAGGATCCCCTCTTGGTGGAGACCAAATGATAATGCAAGAAACAATATTACTTCACCTGATGAATGGATTAAAAATGCAGGGATATAGGCATGCTGAATACTTTAATGTAGCTGAAAGAACCACATTTGAAAATGTCCTTACTTCTGGCCCTCACACGCTCTCTAACTTATTCTGTTTCATCTTCAACCAACATCTAGCTATCTGCTAGGTGGTAGCTAATGAACCTATAACGTATCATATAAGGATACTTCTGGTTACAAGCACTCAGGAGGCACAATTCTAAAGGAATGACTATTGGAAGTGATTAATGATTGATTAAGGAAAGATATTTGGGAACTAGGGAGGATGTTAATGTGTCACTTAAAATAAAACTCTTGTATATATAATAGCCTATTTCTCTATTTGCAGAGCTGAACATGTAAGACATTATATTGTACATGAATAAATTCAAGGGTTATTATGTAGATGTTTAAATTATACTATTTATGTTTGCTTTATTTTTACATATATGTGTGCAGTTTTTATTTACATATATTTACTTTTTCAATAGAACCATCCAGGATATGTGGCTTAACGTTGAAAGCTGTGAATACTTCTTCTGCAAATTTAATGTGGAATCCAACAGAGACTAACTTCACTCATTATAAGATTTATATATCAAACAGAACATTTGCAAAAGAATATCTTATTTGGGAAATGATGACTGAGCACACAGTTACAGATCTGACTCCTGGTAGAACATATAACATCACAGTACATAGAGTGAGCGGCAGTGTTGAAGGATCTGGCACATTTATCAGAGTTGTTGCAGGTATACAAATTCTTTTTGATATTTAAAAAATTTACATTTGTATTGCATATTATACTGTTCAAGATAAAATTTCAATGCATTTTTTGAAATTTGAAATTTTACAGTCTATAGAATATTTCAGAGGGTAAAAATACTCATTTTACTGGGATATTCTGAGGATTTTTGAGATAATATATGTAAGATGTAAATTGGATAACATAGTATCTGACACATAGTCAGTGCTCAATAAATGTAGCTAATACTATACATAGTTTCACATCAGATGAGAGGTCCAGCTAATGAAATTAGGTGGTTGATTTGGGGATCATCCATTCTCCTAAAACCTTGTTCTTTGTCTTTGATATTCTACTATGTGCTATACACATGAAAAAGCATAGTCTTAGGGTGTGTGGAGAGTAATAAAGGATACAAGCATGGAAATACATATAGTGTAAGTCAAATTAATAGGTGAAGCAATGGAAGTATCTAAGTATTATTGTGGTTGCACAGAAAAGGGAATGATTACCTTCATAGAATGGATGGAAAAGGCTCTCTGGGGCTGCAAAAGGATAAGGAGTCTCCTAATCAGATTAGAGGGCATGTGGGGTGTGTGGAAAGGAGGACTCACAGAGAGAGGGAACAGTCTGTGCAAAATTGTGGAGGTGTAAATGACATGGTGTATTTGTGGAACTGTAAGCAATTCAACATTGCAAGATTTTATTGTTTTTATATGAGAAGAGAACAAAATCCTATTCTGAATAACTTAAAGCATCACTTTTATATCCGAATGAAGTTGTGAAACCTATTAATATTTAAATTTTTTCAAAAGAGAACAAGATTGCAGTAATAATTAATGAGATTACTCTTAAATGATCTTTAAGGCTATGGATCTGACAGATAACCCAAAGCAGACATATGATGATAACTCAGTCTATAGACATTTGTTATGTGGGTGTCATACTGTATTAGTTTCTTATTGGTGGTGTAACAAATTGCCACAAGCTTTGTGGCTTAAAATAACACAAATTGATTGTGTCAGAGTTCTGTAGGTCATAAGTCTGATATGACATGGTTCCCATCAGGCTAAAATCAAGATATTGGGAGGGCTGTGTTCCTTTCTGTAGGCTCTTTGATCATTCAGGTCATTGCAGAATTCTGTTCCTTGTGGCTGTAGGACTGAGGTCACAATTTCCTTGCTGGCTGTCAGCTGAGATCTGATCCCCTTCTAGAGAACGTCTCATTCCTTGGCTTGTGATCTTCTTCCTCTATCTTCAAAGACAACAAAGGAGGGTTGTCTTGCACTCATGATTCAACTCTCTTTTTCCTTTTTTCCCCATTACTTCAGACTCCTCTTTCTCTTCTCTTTTAAGGGCCTTGTGATTAGATTGGATCCACCTGGATAATCTAGGTTGCTCTTCCTGTTTTAAGGTTCATAATCTTAATTCCATCTGCAAAGTCCTTTTTGCCATTGTAATGTAACATTTTCACAGGTTCCAAGGTTTAGAATGTGGAAATCTTGGGAGGCCATTATTCTATGTGTCTTACATACTATTGTTCTCCTAAATGTGGTATATATATATGTGATCATGCAAAGCAAGCAGAGTTTAGAAGTCATACACCAACTTTACTCCTGGATTTGACGCTTGCTAGCTGAGTACTATTGGGTAAGTTACTTAGTAAACTTAGAGTCGATGATCTCTGAGATTCCTTATGGCTCTTAAACACTCTATTACACTTTATTTTTATATTATATATCAATGTATAAGACACATCTTTATTTCTTAAAAAGCATGTGCGTTAAATGATGAATGTCTTTTTCTTCAGGATTTTGCAGTAGGTAAAGTATACAATCAAACACGTTAAAACTGGACTCACTGTAGAAGTTTTAGTCTATGGCAAGGTTTCTTAACCTCAGTACTATTGCCATTTTGGGCTGGGTGATTCCGTCTTGTGGGGATCTGTACATTTTAGGATGTTCAGCAGCATCCCTGACCTCTACCTACTAGATACCAGTAGGATCCTCTTAATTGTGACAATCAAATTTTTTTCTAGAAATCCCCGGAAGTCCAGAAATTGCCATAAGTTGGCAAAAATCACAACAGATGTATGGTAAGCACCGATCTGTATGGTTGGATAGAAAAATTAAATAGTCCACTGAACAAAGGTTGAAAAAAGATGTGATAAATAAGATGTTTTGCTTATGCACAAGTCAAGGAGACAGTGGGGTTAGTGTGAGTGACAGGATTCGCTCACTGAGATTTTGATCAGAGGAAGAAGTGAGCAAGGTAATGCCAATATCAGGAAAGTTTCATGGAAGATATCGAATATCAATGGTCATTTTAGTTAAAGAAGAGAGCACTTTATGAAATAGCAGTAACTTGATGTTCTGGTTGGATCGTGTGGTTTAGCTGATGGTTTTGAGAGATTAGAGGTAGGTAATGGAGAGCTGTGATTTGGGAGGTGAGCTGATAAGAGGAAATGGGAAAGGGTGGTAATCTAGGTTTTCTGATGGACCTCTGGAGCAGAAAGAGGTTTTACTGCCCTACTTTTTATAAAGGAGAGAGTGGTGATCATGGAGCGATGCTGGGCAGAGCACTGAGTGGATATGAGGAGGGAGCTAAAGCTAAGAAATGAAATAGCAGTAATGCATGGTTTTACTAAGAGATGGCCAGGGTTTATAGGGAAAGACAGCAGAATGAACAATAGCTTTAATTATAGCTTGCATTTATTAAGATTTTGCTATGTTCAAACCACTCTTCTAAGCACTTTACATGTGTTAACTTATTTTATTCCCACAACAGTGTGTGGGATAGGAGGATTATTATCTTCAGGTTGATGAGGCCAGAGAGAAATAGAGAGGTTAAGAGTTTTGCCTAAATTCTTAATTTATGTGGCAAAGCTAGGATTTGAACCTAGTTATCCAGTTATAGGACCTGTGACCAATGCCTTACTAAAAATTGATTTTTTAGACACTTGTGGCACCTAATATGATGCTGACTTATTAGAGGATGTTTATTTTACTATACCTAGCCCATTTCCAAAGTGTGAGGAAGCTACAAGAACTTGATAAATAAATGTTGCCTTGACATAGGACATATTTGGATGGAGTCCCCTAAAATTAAATTGGAGGTCACTTCAACTAATAATCTTAGACTTTAAAGAAAAATTATAGATCATCCTATTAATGCTTGAATCCTTTCTAAAATGTTAATACATTTAGTATTTTTCGATGTGCTATTATTCATAAGCCACTTTGTGAAGGTTAGAGGGACGCAAAGTTATCAAGGTGATTAAACCTTGAGCTCTGAAGCTATTGCTCCTGGATCCAAATCCTGGCTCTACTATTTACCTATTTGCTTTGAGACCTTGGTGAAGTTACTTAAATTCTTTGTTCCTCAGTTTTCTCATTTTTAAATGACAATAATCATAGTGTCTCCTTATGATTTGTTACAGCTGTTACATAAAACAATGAGTGAAAAAGCTTAGTGCAGTGCATAGTGTATCATAAACTTGATATGAGTTACTTCTTAATATTCTACATGTCTGGTATCTCCTCGGTCAGAACATATATTATGCCCAACTTGTGATAAATCATGAAAAGTCTTAAACATGATATTGAAAGCATATCATATACAGTGTTGGTACATATGAATTATAAATAAAAGTTAATAATAATGGTGATGGGACTTCTAAGTCTTCACATTTTATTTTAAAATATCTGTCCATTGTAGGCTTTGTTTCCTTGATACTGTTCTGATAGGTTTGTTTGACTCTTTTGTGGGTATTCTGAAGGATGTAACATTTTGGTCTCATTTTGTACACACTCTTTTAAGAATCAGAATCTACTGAGGAACTCCCTAAGAAGCTTGCTTTTCCATTTTGAATCTCTTCTTACTCTCTGTCTCAAAGGTTAATCCACCATAGTTTGTATCAGAACTTTGTATGTGAGGTCCTTCTAACTCTTTTGAGCTCTTTTCCTGTATAGACATCATAGGATCATACTTCCATTTTTTTTCTCAGTTTCTCGAAATGCAGTTGAAGTACATTCACTGAAATGCCAAGGAGAAAAGTTGAGAGATGCTTTAGAGCTGCACTGTCCAGTAGACAGTGATTAGCAACACGTGACTGTTGAGCCTTGAAACAGGACTAGTCCAAATTCAGATGTGCTCTAAGTGCCAAAGACACATGGCATTTCAAAGACTTAGTATGAAAAAAAAGTGATATTATTATCTCATTAATAATTTCATATTGATTATGTGTGAAATGATGTTTTTGATATGTTGTGTTAGATAAAATATATTAAATTAATTTTACATGTTTCTTTTTACTTGTTTAATGTGGCTTACATTGTATTTTTATCAGTGTTGCTTAAGTATGAATCACAAGACTCATACTTGAGCCTACTTAGGGCTCTGAGTTACCCTGCAATAAAAGAAGATGTCTAACTTAGAAAAGGAATTATTTAACAAAATGGTTTGATCACAGGACATCTATTCAATTCTAGGGATTTAGGGTACTAAGGATTAATTTTTGGAAAATTCTGGTCTAAAAAAACTGACTAGGCCTAGAATTCCTCTTGCTAGCCCTAATTAAATTGAACATTATGTGATATTTTTTCTTTTAGAACTCAAAATCCACCTCATGATCTGATTTTTGTTGCTTAGTAACAATTAGATTGAGAGTGATATTTTTGCTTCATATTTTCCTACCTTTTGAGAGATTAAATTCCATGGAGTGCAAATCATGTACTTATTATGGAATCTGTTTCAGTTAATTGAATCTTCCAGTTCATATTCAGGAAGCTACACTCTTTCACAAGGACTTAAGCATTACTTCATCTCTACTACCTTTTCCTGAGGGCAAGCCTCCCTCCTCTCTGCTCAGACTACCGCAATATCCTACTAATTGGCCTCGTGCTGTCACTTTTGCTTCTGTCCAATTCATAGCCCATATTCTAGAGTAATCTTTTAAAATTAAAAAAAAAGTCAGATTGTTTTTCTGCTTAAAATTTTTCAATGTTTTCCATTGCATTTAGGGGAAAAAAATCTAAAATGTTTATTGTGGCCTACATTATCATCAGACTGTTCTTCTTTCTTAAATGATCCCACAACCCAGGCTGGTTTTCTCAGTTACTTTAAATTCTGTCCATTTCCAGGGCTTCTATTCACTCTGCTTTGAAAGGTCTTTACCAAACTGTCCTGAAGTTTCCAGGCCTTCCCTTTTTATCAGATTGGCAAATTTCCAGACAAATATATTCTTCCTCCTCTTGGTGAGACACACTTCATCCTTGGCCAAGGGTTCTTCAGTGTGTAATCTTAAGCCACAGTCTAGGAAACTACATCCTATCTCACCACCATCTCAGTAAACAGCCCTTCACTTCTGTCTTCATTTTTCTTCCAAAGTCTCATCCCAGCTCTTTTTCTAGTTTCTTGCCTAAGACGTCATAAATGTTAGTTACTTTTTAGGACTCTTGAAGAAATAGTATCAGCCCTTACATAAACCAGTAAGTGTGAGTAGTGGTCGGACTTCTGTCATGTTAGACTTTTGTGCATTTTAAAGTGGGCTGGCGAGGAGAATCAAGCTCTTTTCTCTCAAGCCTGAAAATACAGAAGACATAGGTCTGTGTGCAGAATCATCCAGGAAAAATGCCAGCAGCTATGTACAACAAAGAAATTCTACCCATCACAAACGGGGTATTTCTCTGATCTTTCGCCTTAGGTTTGCAGCATTTCTAAAGAGGTATTATAAAACTGTAGTGCTCACTGCATGGACAACTTGGAGATGATGCCAAGAGAATGTTTGTCTCTTTGAGGATGTCATGTGAAAATTAATTGATCAATATTAGCTTTGGCCACTAGGGAGACAGTTGTATTATAAGCATTAAAGGAATTTTTCAAAGGAGATAAGGAAAACCATTCTAAAAGTATATCCCCCCCCAAAAATACTAGGAAACTTACCTGTTAAAATATCTATTTTATGCAATGTGCCCTATCAGTTTTGTTAGGAAATGTACACTTTATTTTTTTTTAATATATCAATTTCCAAATCATCTCTGGTGTCGGGGGGCGGGAGTGTTTAAAATGATAAATGGAGTTCAGTGACTAATTCCAGACTACTTTATTTTGGAAATAGTGTTAGATTGGATCTGTATCAGGATGTTTTTTGCATGCTTGGCTTCATAATCTCTCTCCCTCCCTGTATATTGTTTGGAATCTGCACTAAAGATAAGAAGAGTGCGAATCTGACTCATTGGCAATCAATCCAAAGAACTTTACATAGAAAACGCCCTTCAAGCAGGTACAGGCAGCATAAACAAAACTTTGGAAACAGTGGAAGCAAAGGTAGAAAAAATATGGTTGAAATGGCTAGGACACTTACTACTTACTGTTTAAAAACTATCTTTTTTTCATTTCCAATATGAAATTTTGGCAGATTTTGATATTTTTTGGATATTTATTTCTGTTTGATAAATATCCAGGTAATTGGATAGTAGTTTGTACTTATCTTTAAAATGATTCAGTTTTTCAATTAGAGCATAAGCTTTAAAAAAAACAGTCTGGTCAACCAAAAGGTTTCAGTAGGTAAGGAATATCCCAGAAATAGATACATGAATTGATGTATCATTTTTGATAATTAAGCTTAGAAACTAGGTATTTTTAAAGATATACATGCCTAACACCTACATAGAGCTAGAGATAATCTAAAGGATCTGATGCTTTCTGACAATTTGGTTATTTTGAAACCTGGCCCTTAGACTATTGATTTTCCTTTTTTCTTTGAAGGTTTAGGAGAATAACTATTTTAAACCTCTGTTTTTCAATATCAGAACCGGAAAAACCTGAGAAACTTAAAGCCTTCAATATTTCTGCACATTCCTTTTCTCTGCACTGGAGCCTACCTTCTGGCCATGTGGACGGGTTTCACGTGGATCTTGTTCCTGACAGTGGCTTTGTTACTATCAAAGATCTTGGAGGTGGAGAATATCAGGTATAGTTTTCATTATCGTACTTGCCAGACTAACTTGTATTTATATTTGGTCCAAATAGGAAAGTTCTTTATGAAACTCATCCACCATGAAAACTTACTCCTTTGAGACTTTTTAAAAGCATAAGATGAAGACAAAAACACGGATGCCGAATTGATGAGTTTAAGTTTCAGCATTGGTGGACTGTTACCTTAGTAACGTCTGTGTCTCTTTTTTTAAGTCTACCCTGAACCTACAGCCAGCGATCCAAGGGTTCATGAATAGTTTAACAATGAAAGGGCAGAGCTATTGAGTAATCCACGCTCATTAATTGTGCACTTGCCAGGGGGATCTGTCTTTAAATCATTAATGCAGGCAACATTTCTCTCTAGAGCCATCAATGTGATTCCACTGCCTGAAAAATGTAATAATGATGGATTTTCTTATGATTTTTCTTTTACTTTTTATTGGAACTTCAGAGACACAGGTATTTTGTACACACCCTTAAATACCAGGGCTAAGCAATGGACTGTAATTTTCTTAAGACTCTGAAATAGTTGTTTCTTGTGACAATGAACTAGGATAGATAGAAATATTGATTTAGTCTTTGATAATGCAGTATGTTTTGTTAAGTTTTTGTTATCTGTTATTTGGTAAATAGTTATGTGATATAACAAATTTATATTTTACAGTGATAAGAAACATTGTGATATCTTAAATAGTGCAGAGTTATGTAGTGAAGTGTTACTTTATTTTATTGATTGTGATAGATTTATGGTTTTAACTTTCTTGCTTTTCAGAATTTTAACACAATCACTTGCTTTTGGTGTTCCAGGGTGATGTTTCTAATGCTGTTCCTGGTACGCGGTATGATGTAACCATCTCTTCCATTTCTGCTACAACATACAGCTTACCTGTTAGTAGAACAGTGACAACGGATGTGACAAGTAAGTATATGTTTTCCTTTTTTTTTTTTTTACAAAGTATTTGGAACCATTATAAATCTGTTGGATGGAAATATTTACATTGGCGATATGTGCACTGTATGCATGAGGACAGTTTAGTAATTAAAGCAAAATGGAAGCTTAAGGAAGTGATCTGTTTAGAACCTGCGTTCTACTGGTTATCTTCCATTACTTTCAAAGAGCAAAGATAATCTTTCTATACTTGTTTGTGAAATGGATCAGAAACACTGTTAATGGTAACATTTAAATAATACAAAGCCATGAAAATAAACTCACTATAGTTGCTCTGAAAGAGTTATTCAGTTTGTAAGACTGGTTCCTGTTTTCTTAGTCTTTGTGTATAAGCCTTGCATCAAGTAAATTTTTTTAAAAAATGATTTGGCATTAAAAGTATATTTGGCATGTAGTATTTAGTAGCATTCCTTTTTTACATTCTTATAAAAGACTATTTTTGGTATTCCCCAAAGCATTTAATCTTTTTTTTTTCTTGTGGTAGCAAAGCTCTAGGAAGGATAAACTTACGCTTAGGAGACCATTAGTCTTTGGGAACTTCAGAAGTCTACAATTTGTAGATATTTTTCTTACATATGATTGTGAAAATACAATAGTTGTTTGATCTTATAACAACATGAATTTTTTCAAAAAAAAATAGAACCAGGGCCTCCAGTCTTCCTAGCAGGGGAAAGAGTCGGATCTGCTGGGATTCTTCTGTCTTGGAATACACCACCTAATCCGAATGGAAGGATTATATCTTACATTGTAAAATATAAGGAAGTTTGTCCATGGATGCAAGCAGCGTATACACAAGTTAGAGCAAAGCCAGACAGTCTGGAAGTTCTTCTTACTAATCTTAATCCTGGAACAACATATGAAATCAAGGTAATTATTTTGTAAATAGTTAGTATTAAAATATTCATTCATTTTAAAAGTGAAGGAGCTTTATCCCACCAGGTCAAGCCTTTGCAGCAAGTGACTGAAGAATGATCATCTGAGTCTTGGCCTCATTGCCTATCTGGGCTTTTAAAACTTGAACAAATTTTATAATCTCTTTTCATTTTTATGTGTATTTATATGATTTATTTTTCTTATTGATATTGAACCTACTGACAGTCAGATCTTTATCATTTATCTTCTGGACAAATCAAAGTTTTATTATTTCAGATTCTGTTTAATTAGAGAGTATAAAGCTTGAATGTAATTCTTTTGGTCTATTCTAGGTTGCTGCTGAAAACAGTGCTGGCATTGGAGTGTTTAGTGACCCATTTCTCTTCCAAACTGCAGAAAGTGGTAATTTTCCTAAATCATTTATTCTGAATTAACTTCATTATGAGTTTTTGTCATTGAAAATAAATAGGGATATAAACAAAATCCGGCACTAAAATGCATAAAATTTTCAACAGCATGGCCATTCAATTACTTTTAGAGTCTTCTTGGATAGTAAATTCACTCATTAAAATGTATATTGTTCTTTCTGATTATAAAAACACTAAGTGTTATCTTAGAAAACTTTGAAAAAAGCAGAAATTTTAAAAACCCTAAATAAAAGTTATCCATGGCCCTGTTATATAAAAAATGCTGTTACCCTTTTGGTCCATTTCTGGCTGATCTTTTTTTTCCTATGAATATATGTCTTTGTGACTATATATTAGTAAAAGTAGGCTTGTGCCATTTATGCAAGTTTATAGCCTGCCTTTTCCTCTTAACATCAAATCATAAGTATTATTATGACATTAGACTTTTGGAAATACAGATTATAATGGTTATCATATTATTCCATAACATGCAATCATTACCAAACCAACTTAAGCTACCTCCATTCTCCCAATGGCTGAGAGGAAAAATGTGATATCATCCTGATTCGTCTCTCTCATAGTACACTCTAATCTATCAACAAACCCTGCCAACATTATATCAAAATATATCCTGAATCTCACCCCTATTGTTAATCACCCTATGTAATCCATTATCATTTCTCCCCTGAACAATCGAAAGTCTCCTCACTGGTTTTCCTGTTTCCAGCTTACCTGCCTATAGTTTACTCTACCGACAAGAGCCACATAATCTTTTGAAACAGAAGCTAGACTGTTACTTCTCTCCTCCTAAGATGGCTCCTGTCTTATTCAGAGCAAGAACCTAAGTCCTTCCCATGAGCTACAGTGCTCTGTATGCCCTTTCCCCTCTGACTTCATCTCTTACCTTTCTCCTCTCCCTCTGTCTACTCCAGCCATACTGATCTTCCATCTTAGGGTCTTTTCTCTTGCTATTCCCTCTGCCTGGAATACTCTTTCACTAAATATCTGTAGACCTCTCTCCCCAGTTGATCCAGATCTCACTTTACTTTTCCTGACTACACCTTCTAAAATAGCCCCTATTTCCTTCTGTCCATCTTTATTTCCAACAGATTTATTTTTCTCCATTGGACAAGCCTGACATGTAACATATTTACTTGCCTACTTTTTATTGTATGTATTAGCCTAGTAGAACATAAGCTTTGTGATAAAAATAAGTTGTTATGGAATGGAGGTAATTTTATTTATTTAGTAATTCAGCTGTTTATAATAGCAAACAGTCAGAACCAATAAATAGAAAAATGGCACAAAGAATGGCATCTCCAATCAATAGCAAATCTTTTCTGTGGAGCTTATATTCTAGTGGGCTAAGATAAATAAATGAATTACTAAGTAATATACTAGATTGGTGAGAAGTGCTATAAAAACAATTTCTGTAATTTTGTGCAACTATAAATGTTCTGTATAAAGATACAGATAAAGATAAAAATATCCAGTGGTTCACTGCCAAAGGGATACATTGAAATGGGCCCTGTATATCTAGAGGGGATTATGCAATTATAGTGTTAAAAGAAACATGTGCCAAGTTTTATGGCCCAGTTTTTATTTGAGACCCCATCAAGAGAAGCATGTGAATACATGCTCTATGCCATAGAAAGAATTAAGAGAAAATTCTAGAGTTTATTTAAAATTAGAAATTAATGATTCATGAGGTCTTTTTCCTATTGATATTGACCCTACTGACATTCAGATTATTAGCACAACTAAAAATTGAGAAAATTATTATTTTAAATTAAATGTTCACTAGGATATAAAAGAAAAATTTATTACTTATGTTTTTAGCTTCAGGGAAAATAACTGGAATAATTTTTTAATGACTTACCAAATAGTTTGTTCTTTTTTTAAAACTCTCATCTTGATACAGCTTCTGATAAAGCCTGGTACATGCAGATTATGATTTCAACTTGACAGTATTTTGAACTTTATATATTTTATACTCTACTAACTGACATAATTTCTGGAGTTATTTGCTCTCTTGGCAAATTATGATTGGGACAGACTAACACTCTAGGATGGCGTGAAAATAATACCGGAACAGAAGTTTCACTCTGTTTCTGACTTGCTGTGTTTTCTTGGGGAAATTACATAATCACATAATCAGTCTTGCCTTATCTTTTTTTTAAAAAAAATGTTAAGTGGTAAAAATATAAACCTAAATTTAGTTAGATCAGTTATGTCCAAGTTTTCCCCCAAGGACTCCTTTTTATTATTTATGCTACACAGAACTAAATTTAAGGAAAATTTCTGTGGAATAAATAAATTGCATTTATTATTATTAAATCAGAAATAATTTCTTTCTCCATGAATAAAAATACTCCTAAAGTATAAAGTTAACCCATTATACCATACTGAGCTGATATCACATCCACAAGCACAAAAATCTCAACTTTCTTACTTCTCACACAGCATTGTTTCAGACAAATGTAGAATTTTAGCTTTAAAATATTAGAAATATCTCTTGTACCTTCATTTTTAACTTGATGGATTCTTAGAAATGTAGAAGATTCTTTTAGAAGTGTCTATATTTGATTTAGAAAGGGTTTTTTTTTTTCTGGCTCAAGAAAATGTATGTTTTGTATAGTATACACTTCAAAAAGTTTTAATTAGTTTCACATACTTATATATTTACGCAAGTCACTTGTTTAGCTATGCCCTCAAAGTGTGTGGAAGACTTATCTGAAAGGTGAAGTGATTTATAAACAGAATTTTTTGGTGCTTTAGTGTCAGATCTTTACTTGGACCAAGATGGATAAATTCACTACAAAAATCAAAAGATGATGGGATTTCGGTACCTAAAAATCCAGAAGTAGAAACTAGAATATTTAAAGTAGGGGAAGACCTGGCAGCTACAGAAAAGAGCCAGAATTAGTCTTCAGACACCACGAAGTCACAAAAGGAAAACATACAGATTTTACTGAGGCAAAAATAGTGTAATTTTAAGTTAATAAAAATAACCTCTTTTTCACTAAATGTTGTTTAACAGATTTAATTAATTTTTATCTAAGATATTTTGTGTACTTTAAAAGATATTTTGAAATCATGTTTTGGAATGTAATAAAGGTTTGGTTACCTTGTAAATTCAAATTTCTCTACACTTGGGCAGTTCCTCATGATTGTTGTTAAGGCCGATTTGGAAATGTGCCAGCTTGTATGCAGTCTGTTATTGATATATATATTTCAGGCATTCTTATAAAATTTGCATACTTTAGATAAATAAGGAATTTAAAACAATGATTAAGATTAATGATAAAAGCTTTGATTCTTGTAATTCCATAGCATCACGTATTTAACAAACTTTTTGCTTTATTATATTTTATCCACTCAAAAGAAATTTTGGTGCTAAATCTTTAGTATCAGAGAGTTTTCATATTGTCATTGTCCTTCTTAAGCTTTAATTCCATTGATCAGTTTCTCTTGAAGAAAAAAATTTCTATCCATTATGACATCCATTATTAATGATTAATCATCTTCCCAAATTGTTGTATTTTACTTTTTTCAATTAAAATGCAGCTGTTGTTAAGTTTCTTAATTTCTGTTTAACTCATATCATTCACATACAGCTCTCTTACCCATTCACATACAGCTCTCCTGCCCAGGACCTAACTTTCTTATATACTTTATATGGCTTTCATTTACAAATCACATTTTGGTATTCTTCTCTACAATGTATACCTAAACTCTGGTTATTTGATTTCTCAATACTAGGCACTTCTACTATCATTTATATTGTTTTACCCCAAACATCTTGTTTTGTTTTTATTTCTTTCAATAGTGACTTGTCATGGTTGTTCTGTATTCTAAAGGACCTTGATTATTTACTCTACTTGGTCAATTTTGCATAATTAACCTTGAATTAATAAGTATCATTTTTCTTCACTCTGGCCTCATGTTTATCTCATTCCAACTAAGATAGTATATAGCTTATTATTATGCAGATTATTAATAATTAATAACAAAGTATCATGAATTCTGATGAAAGTTGATTTTGAGGGTATATGAAAGTCAAAATATAATAACCACAATCAATTGGGTGGTATCCATTTTATATTAGACACTAAATATTTACATACATTCTAGAAATGTGCTTTTTGGTGCACATGGTTGTATAATTGTTTGAATTTGCCACTTCTTCATTATCTAAGGAATTTATGTAATTCCAAAGTATTTCAGAAAGTAAGATATTCATTATTCAAATTTCTATAACCACAAACAACTATTGACTGAATATTTTTTCAGACTTATTTGAAACAGTTTATTGATGGATGTATTGGCCAAATAATCCTGAACTAAATCTTATGTGCCTCTTAAACACAACTCTATGGGCCCAATTTCCAGTTCTTTATTTTAGGCAAAAGTCAATTCAAAAAGTATACCCAAGTATATATTTCAAAAAGTATTACCCAAGTAGATTTTATACAATGTATTATACATTTAATTTCATATAACATGGGAAATGTAACATCCCAAAGTTATATAAATGCCATTCTAAGTTTTATAACAATGTTTTTCCTCTCCTTCAATCCCTCTCACTTCCCCAGCTCCAGGAAAAGTGGTGAATCTCACAGTCGAAGCCTTTAACTATTCAGCAGTAAGCCTGATTTGGTATTTACCTCGGCAACCAAATGGCAAAATTACCAGCTTCAAGATTAGCGTCAAACATGCCAGAAGTGGGATAGTAGTGGAAGATGTTTCAATCAGAGTAGAGGACATTTTGACCGGGAGATTGCCAGAATGTATTGTAAGTATCATGAAACATCTTCTATGTCTCAAAAATTTTAGGTAAATTACATCTTGAAGTTTTGGTAAAATTTCCATTTTACCAAAATGATTCTTAGCTATTTGATTACTTATAGTATCATATGATATACAATTGGCTGTAGTCAAGGCAGAGTAAGAGAAAGGTTTGAGAATTCAGCAGTGAGATGTCAGATCACTTAGGGAGCTCTGGAAAGACTACATGATAGGCATGGCATTTGTGATAGGCCTTGGAGTAACGATAGGTGGAGATTATGTGGAGGTAGAGGACACTTTATAAGCCCTGAAGTAGAAAATCGTAGGATATCACTGGAAAAAAGATAATACTTCTGTGTGACAGGAGGGGAGGGGAGGGGAATAGTCAAGGTTAAGTTTGTGGAAGTAGATTGTTTTTGTTGTGTTTATCTTTAGTGAAGAGTTTGTTACTACTCTAGTCATAGATGGGAAATCCCTGGAAGTACTGTAATAATGCTTTTTTTTTTTTTTTAGATTTCTTTTTTTATTTTTATTTTTTTAACATCTTTATTGAAGTATAATTGCCTTACAATGGTGTGTTAGTTTCTGCTTTATAACAAAGTGAATCAGTTATACATATACATATGTTCCCATATCTCTTCCCTCTTGCATCTCCCTCCCTCCCACCCTCCCCATCCCACCCCTCTAGGTGGTCACAAAGCACCGAGCTGATCTCCGTGCTATGCGGCTGCTTCCCACTAGCTATCTATTTTACATTTGGTAGTGTATATATGTCCATGACACTCTCTCACCCTGTCACATCTCACCCCTCCCCCTCCCCATATCCTCAAGTCCATTCTTTAGTAGGTCTGTGTCTTTATTCCCATCTTGCCACTAGGTTCTTCATGGCCTTTTTTTTTTTTTTCCTTAGATTCCGTATATATGTGTTAGCATACTGTATTTGTTTTTCTCTTTCTGACTTACTTCACTCTGTATGACAGACTCTAACTCCATCCACCTCATTACAAATACCTCCATTTCATTTCTTTTTATGGCTGAGTAATATTCCATTGTATATATGTGCCACATCTTCTTTATCCATTCATCCGATGATGGACACTTAGGTTGCTTCCATGTCCTGGCTATTGTAAATAGAGCTGCAGTGAACATTTTGGTACATGACTCTTTTTGAATTATGGTTTTCTCAGGGTATATGCCCAGTAGTGGGATTGCTGGGTCGTATGGTAGTTCTATTTTTAGTTTTTTCAGGAACCTCCATACTGTTCTCCATAGTGGCTGTATCAATCTACATTCCCACCAACAGTGAAAGAGGGTTCCCTTTTCTCCACACCCTCTCCAGCATTTATTGTTTCTAGATTTTTTGATGATGGTCATTCTGACCGGTGTGAGATGATACCTCATTGTAGTTTTGATTTGCATTTCTCTAATGATTAAGGATGTTGAGCATTCTTTCATGTGTCTGTTGGCCATCTGTATATCTTCTTTGGAGAAATGTCTATTTAGGTCTTCTGCCCATTTTTGGATTGGGTTGTTTGTTTTTTTGTTATTGAGCTGCATGAGCTGCTTGTAAATCTTGGAGATTAATCCTTTGTCAGTTGCTTCATTTGCAAATATTTTCTCCCATTCTGAGGGTTGTCTTTTGGTCTTGCTTATGGTTTCCTTTGCTGTGCAAAAGCTTTTAAGTTTCATTAGGTCCCATTTGTTTATTTTTGTTTTTATTTCCATTTCTCTAGGAGGTGGGTCAAAAAGGATCTTACTGCGATTTATGGCATAGAGTGTTCTGCCTATGTTTTCCTCTAAGAGTTTGATAGTGTCTGGCTTTACACTTAGGTCTTTAATCCATTTTGAGTTTATTTTTGTGTATGGTGTCAGGGAGTGTTCTAATTTCATACTTTTACATGTACCTCTCCAATTTTCCCAGCACCACTTATTGAAGAGGCTGTCTTTTCTCCACTGTATATGCTTGCCTCCTTTATCAAAGATAAGGTGACCATATGTGCGTGGGTTTATCTCTGGGCTTTCTATCCTGTTCCATTGATCTATATTTCTGTTTTTGTGCCAGTACCAAACTGTCTTGATTACTGTAGCTTTGTAATATAGTCTGAAGTCAGGGAGCCTGATTCCTCCACCTCCATTTTTTGTTCTCAAGATTGCTTTGGCTATTTGGGGTCTTTTGTGTCTCCATACAAATTGTGAAATTTTTTGTTCTAGTTCTGTGAAAAATGCCAGTGGTAGTTTGATAGGGATTGCATTGAATCTGTAGATTGCTTTGGGTAGTCGAGTCATTTTCACAATGTTGATTCTTCCAATCCAAGAACATGGTATAGCTCTCCATCTATTTGTATCATCTTTAATTTCCTTCATCAGTGTCCTATAATTTTCTGCATACAGGTCTTTTGTCTCCTTAGGTAGGTTTATTCCTAGATATTTTATTCTTTTAGTTGCAGTGGTAAATGGGAGTGTTTTCTTTTTTTTTTAAATTTTATTTATTTATTTATTTATTTATTTATGGCTGTGTTGGGTCTTCGTTTCTGTGCGAGGACTTTCTCTAGTTGTGGCGAGCGGGGGCCACTCCTCATCACGGTGCGCAGGCCTCTCACTATCGCGGCCTCTCTTGTTGAGGAGCACAGGCTCCAGACGCACAGGCTCAGTAGTTGTGGCTCACGGGCCCAGTTGCTCCGCGGCATGTGGGATCTTCCCAGACCAGGGCTCGAACCTGTGTCCCCTGCATTGGCAGGCAGATTCTCAACCACTGTGCCACCAGGGAAGCCCGGGAGTGTTTTCTTAATTTCACTTTCAGATTTTTCATCATTAGTATATAGGAATGCAAGAGATTTCTGTGCATTAATTTTGTATCCTGCTACTTTACCAAATTCATTGATTAGCTCTAGTAGTTTTCTGGTGGCAGTTTTAGGATTCTTTATGTATAGTATCATGTCATCTGCAAACAGTGACAGCTTTACTTCTTCTTTTCCGATTTGGATTCCTTTTATTTCTTTGTCTTCTCTGATTGCTGTGGCTAACACTTCCAAAACTATGTTGAATAATAGTGGTGAGAATGGGCAACCTTGTCTTGTTCCTGATCTTAGTGGAAATGGTTTCAGTTTTTCAGCATTGAGGACAATGTTGGCTGTGGGTTTGTCATATATGGCCTTTATTATGTTGAGAAAAGTTCCCTCTGTGCCTACTTTCTGCAGGGCTTTTATCATAAATGGGTGTTAAATTTTGTCGAAAGCTTTCTCTGCATCTATTGAGATGATCATATGGTTTTTCTCCTTCAATTTGTTAATATGATGTATCACGTTGATTGATTTGTGTATATTGAAGAATCCTTGCATTCCTGGAATAAACCCCACTTGATCATGGTGTATGATCCTTTTAATGTGCTGTTGGATTCTGTTTGCTAGTATTTTGTTGAGGATTTTTGCATCTATGTTCATCAGTGATATTAGCCTGTAGTTTTCTTTCTTTGTGACATCTTTGTCTGGTTTTGGTATCAGGGTGATGGTGGCCTCGTAGAATGAGTTGGGGAGTGTTCCTCCCTCTGCTATATTTTGGAAGAGTTTGAGAAGGATAGGTGTTAGCTCTTCTCTAAATGTTTGATAGAATTCGCCAGTGAAGCCATCTGGTCCTGGGCTTTTGTTTGTTGGAAGATTTTTAATCACAGTTTCAATTTCAGTGCTTGTGATTGGTCTGTTCATATTTTCTATTTCTTCCTGGTTCAGTCTCGGTAGGTTGTGCATTTCTAAGAATCTGTCCATTTCTTCCAAGTTGTCCATTTTATTGGCATAGAGTTGCTTGTAGTAATCTCTCATGATCGTTTGTATTTCTGCAGTGTCAGTGGTTACTTCTCCTTTTTCATTTCTAATTCTATTGATTTGAGTCTTCTCCCTTTTTCTCTTGATGAGTCTGGCTAATGGTGTTATCAATTTTGTTTATCTTCTCGAAGAACCAGCTTTTAGTTTCATTGATTTTTGCTATTGTTTCCTTCATTTGTTTTTCATTTATTTCTGATCTGATCTTTATGATTTCTTTCCTTCTGCTAGCTTTGGGGTTTTTTGCTCTTCTTTCTCTAATTGCTTTAGGTACAATGTTAGGTTGTTTATTCGAGATGTTTCCTGTTTCTTGAGGT